>NW_004797926.1:224898-239341 GCF_000002075.1 Aplysia californica | reverse complement strand
GCTGTATGTGCTGTTGCGCTCAATATAAGCTTTTGACTTGACCTGTGCTTTATGCAGAAGGGCATCAATCTTTGCTGTTTTGGTGACTGCCTAGAGTTACATTGTGTATTTTGAAGGCTTTTTTATGTGTCAGTCTCTGGTGTGCTATGAACGTGCTTGTTCAACTTTAAGGAAAACAAACAAGTAGGTGGGCACCTGAATGACTCAGTTGGTGTTATGCTGGACAACAAAGTAGATGACACTGGTTTGAATCCGCGATTGGACCTTCCTAGATAATAGGTTCTATGTAGAGTTTTCAGCCTCTCCACCCTCGTGGTTAGGTTTTGCCAGAAATGAACGTTGAAGTTGGAGATAACGCCTGTTGAATGACCTTACCCAGTGATTATTGAGGCATTGACTTGTACCCATACCATACTGCCGGAGTTGAAGACCACCTCATTAATTATGTTAATTGTGGCGATCACTTGAAAGAATTCATCTCTACCCTACCCTACTAAGCAAATAAATAGACATTGGGCTTTTGTCTCATTATAATATGAGCAACTAGAGACTGAGCACACTGGGACCATCATATGTGGTAAAGCAGTTACGCGCTTCACCATTGCTCACAGAAGATATGAGTTCAATTCCCATATGGGGAAGGTATTTTTTGTGAGTATCTCCATCGGTCTGCTGGGACTTTGTATCCCTCTTGGTCCGAGTTGGTCCTGACAGGCACGGTCAAAGCAGCCGGTCTCCTACATGATCTCAATTGTGTTGATGGCGGTGTGTAAAGCATCTTCGATTACAATTTGAGCTGACCCACAGAAGGCACGGTTGGGCCCTCTGCCGGTGCTATGACGTCTCTTCTGCTCTACATGTCTTTGTCGGGGTCGGCGGTAATAATAATTATTAATTATTTATGATCAGCATCTGTGGTGTAGCCGTTAAGTGCTTTGCTATCATGCTCCAAAGACATGAGTTCAATTCTCATATGGCTTTTAAATTACAGTACCTTGATTGATAATACAGTTTTTGTTCTCTTATTTGTTTTTATCATTTTTAAAAAGGCTTGAGTGGTGGCAAAATTTTTGTAAAACTGCGTAAAGAAAGGCAGTTTTGTTTGTTGTTCCTGTCTTGTTTCTGTTCTGGCTTTCTGATCTCAGCCTTGCCCGTCCCCAACTGTGAAGGGCTGTAGGTTTCATGACGAATGCTGGGACTCTTTTTTGTGTCTTTTTTTTCCTTATTTATTATTGGCCTTTCACTCTTTAGCCATCCTACCCCACCGAAACACTTTTTTTCCTACCCCTTTTTATCTCTAAGTTTCGATGCAGTTTGGGTTTTTAATACTTTTTAAAATAAAAATCTTTTAAAATATTTTTTTCGGGGGGGGGGGGGGGGGGGATGATATGCTTTTCAAATTGAGTTCTTGTGACTGCTTTGCAGTGTGATGCGTTACCGACATCTGCCTTGCCAATGCTGTATCGCGTGGTCTAGCTTAAAAAGGCTGTTCTTTGTGTTCCAATAGTGTATGTCGGTGTGGTGTGTATTTTTGTATAACTTTTGCAACTTGATGTGTGCATGTTGACCTGAGCCTGTAGAGCAGCTGATTACGAAGTTGATCAACTCCGGGATGTGCAGAATGAAAATCAGAACACTGTGACCCGCACCCAAGATGTAGACTTATGGCGCTGTGATGTAGCATGTAGAAGACCTGAGTTCAATTCCCATGTGGGGAGAATTTTTATCGAGTGTCTCATTCTTTCTGCTGGAACGTTGTATCCCTCTTAGCCTGAGTTGGCCACACGACAGGCGGGTCAAAGCCTGCCTACTTAAATAGTCTAGATTGTGTAGATGGGTAGATAAAAACTTCTACAATACAAGAAATTCAAATCTGAATATGACTTCCCCCCCATACTTTTGACATCCTGTTTGGAGTATTTTGTCCTCCCTAGCATACTGAGTCACTGAGTGGCCAGAAGGGAGTCGCCAAGTCTGTAAGTCAGTGGCTCGCCGACTTCAAAAATGAACTCTGTTGTGTCTTGTTGTCATAGTGGCATTATACTTCATAATAGCAAATTAATTAATGTATGCATACTTGTGTATATATATATATATATATATGTCACTGCTTCTTGCTCTGCTAATTGCACTTGTCAGTGCTTTTACATACTTGAAAATGGATGCTACAAGGAGGTAAGAAGAGCATAAGTCACAGAAAAACAAAATTGTGACTTCTGCTTTATCCCCTTGTAGTCTTCACATGCTTGAGCTCCAGGGTTTTATTACTCTCCAAATGGAAAGAGATCTGAGTACACTTATGCTGTTGTATGCTGTTGTGTATGTCTTGACCCTTGGTGTGTTGTATGATTTACAGCAACTTTACTTTATCCTTCCTTTTGTACCGTTGCCTGTTGAGAGGAGGTGCAATTCTCTGTTTTCTTCTTTCCTATCAAACATCTATCTATTGTCTTTTTCTCCCCTCCTTCTTTTTTTGCGTTTGTTACTCTCTTGTCACACCTCTAATCTTCGGCACTTATATGACCTTGTTGTGTTGCAAGTGCCGTAAAACACTTACTAAAACAATTTTCAGTCAAGGGCTAGGCGGGTAGCTTCTGTTGTTGATATGTTATTCTTTTGGAGGACATCTTTAAAACCATCCAGCCAAGTTTGAAGTAGTCTGCCTCTGCATTTGTATAGATTTAGTATTATTTACAGCAGCTAGTGTTGAAAATAAACCCAATCAAGACTGAAATTAACATCTTAGATTATGATTATTATACGATCATACAGTGTTGTATTATAATGGTGAGTTGTCTTGAGATAAGCTTAATCAGAACATTAGTTGGCATCTTAAACTTAAATACCATTATAATTATACAATCATAGAGTGCGTGGCTTCTTTTAGTGGGTAATGTTGAAATTAATTAAACAGTATCAGAATGTGGATTGGAATTATCATCTTAGGTATACAATCATTAAGTATTGTATCGTTTAATGGGTACAGTAGTGTTGAAAGTATATGTGTAAATTTTCATAACTGAAACTGAAATTTGAAATAGAGTTTTGCGAGTTCAGTCACAAGCTTGATGTGTGACTTCGTAAACTGTTTCTCAGTTCAGTATTCGTTACTTCGGCATAATCTGAGTGTTGGTTGATTTTTTAAATACTTTTTTTTTCTACATTATTACTACATTTTGCAATGTTAATAGTTACCAATGAATTTTGTTCTAGTTATTTGAATAAATAAGTAAACTTGAGTTCCTCGTTCTTTGCTCTTTCTTTGTAGAATTTTTTAGTTATTAATATTCTCTTAAGAATTAAAAATTATTCGTTGAATTCTTTATTAAAAACAAAACAAACAAAAAGCAAATGTGAAGGGACATGTTGTCACGAGGTTTGAAGGTGTAGGTCTTCTGTGATTTATTGTCTGTCTGGAAGTGCTATGCAGGAACTAAGTGCATGTGTTGTAGTTATCACATTTCTGCCGTAAGCTGACAAAACGCCTTTTTTTCCGTTTGGTTCCAAAATTTGTTATTTGCTAAAATGGAAAGTCTGTTCAGTTACCCTGCTTTTGTGGGGAAAAAATCAAAGTGAAACTGTGACTAGTTTTTAAAATAAATTTGAATTCAAATTTCGGAATGACTATTTTTCAACGGTAACGCTGACAAAAAAGCCGTCTTTTTCTCGAAACTGCTGTGCATTAAAAAAGGCGTTTTGTCAGCTTGCGGCAGATTTGTCGATGGTGGTGATGGTGTTGTCGTTCCAATTACTACTTACAGGGGAGTGCAAAAGTAAGTAGGCCTATAGCAGTTGTGAAAAAACGAAAACACATGCAATACTCACGAATTTATTAGAAAAACAAACGAAAAATGCATAAGTATATGTAATGATGAGCATAGTCTTCATTCCTCGGTTGCTCAAGCTCAAACTGCTTGCCTTTGGTATTTCTGTCCCCATCGCTTTATGCAAGAAAAATTCTGAA
The DNA here is from genome assembly GCF_000002075.1 of Aplysia californica. NCBI lineage: Eukaryota > Metazoa > Mollusca > Gastropoda > Aplysiida > Aplysiidae > Aplysia > Aplysia californica. The sequence continues at coordinate 235,377 of NW_004797926.1, read as the reverse complement.
ATTATGCAAACTGAGCCCAAAAATTTGAAATTATGCGATTCTGTTAATTTTAACAAAGAATGATAAAGGGAAATAATCAGAAATGATGCAAAGATGATCAAATTTTGCTAAATTATCAGGGTGCATAAAACCACGGGGACAGGTATTCACGTATTCCTCAAATAATGTTGATGAATTCATTATCACAATAATGCTGCGATACTTACTACTTTTGCAACCCCCCCCTCCCCTGTATATTTTACGCTTTTTTTCCATTTGCCCAGGTGTACTTTTCCCTATTTTACATCTTCTCGCTCATTAAATCAATGAACATTTTGACAGAATTGGTTTCAAAGGAAAAAGTAAATCACTTTGATTGGTTGCCATAGCAACCATCCTCTCGCCCTAGACAAGCCCACCCCTTTTGTTTTTTGTTTTCATTTCTTGTCGAATGATCTCTGTTTCATGATCTCAATAGGGGTGTAAAGCATCTCTAGGTCTTTTTTAAAAAAATATTCTGTTTCAGAAAGTTTCATCATGTTTGTCACATTTCCCGCTACTCTTTATCATTTCAAAGAAAAAAGTTATATTTTTACCTTTTCAATACTAACGAAGGAACGTACGAGTAAAAAGACCGGCTGTTTTCTCTCTCCTTCACCCCCTTTGCTGTTTCCTGCACCTATCACAGTTGATGCCAAGAGAATAGTTATTTCTTTCTTTTAAAGAATTTAGTACCCTTGTTTATTTTTTAATCTAATTGCTTTATGCCGTTTTTCCCGCTTCCTTCCACCTCCACCTCCCGATCTCTCCCCTCCGCCCGCAATAAACAGAATGAGATACCTTCTTTTTTTTTTTTACAAACAGTCGAGGCTGTCCAAGATGACAACCCATTGTCGAGGAGAAAAGTGATAATCTTAAACAAGTGGTCCTTCTGGACAGTGTCATTATGATCAACGTGGGAAGTTATTGTTTGTTCAAGTGATTGTCTTGGACAGGTGGTCGTTAGGAAGGGTTGGAATGTAGTTAAATTCTCAAACTCCACTTGTTCGCTTTTATCTGACCGCGGTTAAAACAAAATACATCATGTAAAATGAAATCGCTCTGTTCAATCTTCTCGGATCTTTGCTTACGGGTCTAAAAGTTGGATGTCCAACAGAATCTTAAAACTCTTTCCATAAAGGATACTGCAAATAAGGTTCCGACATGTTCCCTTTGATGTAAGCCTAAAGCGGGGCAACAACAAAAAAGTGGCAGGATAATAATCTACAGCATACACTTTAGAGATTCAAAAATTGACTCCGCACATTGTAACGGTCGCCTAAGAAACACGATTCAGGAGATGGGGTGAGTAATTTTCGAGACGCGTGGAGACGTCTAGAGACCAGAGTGTCGTGACAGCCGTGATCCCAATCCCCTGTTATGCGTCCAAAGAGAGGTTTTTCATATATGGCCCAAAGAGAAAACAAACATTTTTAAACCGGATCAAGAAATGTTTTTGTTTGGTCGCTGACCTGCAAAAGTGGCATGCAAAGTTTCGTGGGCATAGTAATCTATTTAGATCACACCCCCCCCCCCCCCCCCCCCCAATGTAATAAATGAGCTAGAATTTTTTTTAACGCGGACAGACGAAATATTTGAAATCAGCGATCCAAATTCTACAGGCTCACCAAGCAGAATTTGAGTTTGTGAAGTATTTTTTTTAATCCGTTATAAATAGGGGAGTTTTTTTACCCACAGGTTGTAGTTGAGTTTAGAAGTGTGCCCCATGTGTTGTGTGTGCGTGCATGTGCGTGTATGTTCAAGAAACTCAGTTGTTCACATGTTTTGTTAAAATTTTAGCGTGAACAGTGCTTTGGCTTCCGCTGTATGCAAACGGTCTCCCGTATGGGGACGCACAGGACAAATCCCGATTTAGGGATCCTTGTCAATCCGTAGCGATAGGTACATGTACAAGAATACCCCTACAAAGTTCCACTAAACGCACACAGACAAAACCTGCTATCGGTCAAGATCGCTACGCATAGAGCCGCAACCATATTATTAACGCCCGACATGGATGGTCAGACCAGACCGTCTTCGGGCATAAAAGAATGCTCACTGGCTCTTTAGTAATGGAAGGTAACAAAAACGGTCTCGGCTACCATACTGACGCCCGACGTCCTGAGTCGTCCCCGGTCAGACCGTCTCCGATAAAGCATGTTCTATCGAAGACGGGCCGTCGGGCGAGATGTGAGGTAATTTTGATTATGTTATCTCTGCATAGTTGTGTCCCCTTTCCCGCTTCAATTTCAATGACACAACACAGAATTTTGGCAGTTCTTGTCAGCTCTGCATATTATATCTCTAGCAGTTCATTGAAACTAACGAAACTGCTATGTTTCATGCGAAAGTATTGTTGGAAATTTCACTGTCTTCCAACAACTGCGGAAACAAATGATGAAATTCACCTAGTGTATCAAGCTTTCTTTGGATGGGATGCACGGAAAATCTTGTCTTGGTTTTCATTTTTTGTCTACGTCTCAAAGGCAACGACAATTATTTTCTTCTACCACATGCCATATTTGCAAGACGGCGGTGTCTGACCGCCAAAATATTGTCGGCCACACCCGACGGAAAACGGCGGGTCTGGTCTGACTGTCGGTGTCTGGCGCTAATATGGTTCTACCATAGGGCGCACCTAATTTGTAGTTGTAGGTACAATGTATTGAGAAATAATTTCTATCGTCCCGAATCTCCGTTGCGGGGGACACATCACGCACCATCGCTCAGCGCTCACCGCTTTGTGTCATGTGACGTCATGTGGCTGGACTAGGGAAAGTTTTAAATGACCATAGCAAAGCAGGTGTCCATCGTAGAATAAAATCTAACAACATTTTTTAAACCAGCATCCTTCAATAAAGGGTAGATCCGAGCAGAAATTTTTATTTCTCAATGGTATAGAAAATAATTAAGTTTGCTATTTCTATAGAAAAAGCATCAGTGTGTTGTTTGGTGCTAATATCTTTACTTTTAGTGTCATGTTGTGACCGACTGTCGTTTTTCCAACATACTTTCTTCAAAAATTAAAGAAGAAACGAATTGGCACGCACAAAAATGTATCTTTTATCCCTAGGTAGGGGGAGCACAGAACAAAACTTGACAAGTATACTTAAAATAAGTACGTGTAGCAAGGAACCTATCTCATCTTGGGGGCACAGAAATGATCCCAAAAAGTAAAGCCCAACTTGTCAAATCTAGATCTTGTTCAGAGGAACAGCCTACACGGGCGGAAAATATGTGTCCTTTAGATTAAAAAAATTAACGTACGTGTGAGTGTGAGGACGCTGTGGACACGGGCTACCCGCTACGTTAACGTACGTAATTTGTGATGAAGCGAGAGTGCTGACGCTGTGGACACGGGCTACCCGCTACGTTAACGTACGTAATTTGTGATGAAGCGAGAGTGCTGACGCTGTGGACCGCGGCTCTATCACAACAAAATTTTCTTCTGCTGATATTGGTTCCCGATAATTACAACCAATTGGTTGTAGACGAGGAAGCACTAGGTTCTTCAGGTCATCATACATTCTGTATGACATTCTTAGGTAGTTGAAGAACAATGTCTCATCTCTACGTCTCATCAAGGAGCTGAAAGTTCGATGAAACTCCTCTACTAGATCTACTCCTCAATAGAAAATGTTCTCTGCACCACATGATCCGCTTTTTCCTCTTCTTTTTCCGATTATTTAGAATTGCTAACATGATCAGAATATCTTCATCAGACGAATCCATGGTTGTGATGTGTTGCGTTGTGATGTCGTGCTATGGCCTATGGAGGGAGGGGTATTAGCCTGTGGCACGGCACGTGCCGACAAGTCATGTGCCGCGTGCCGTGTGCCGTCTACGGAGGGTCTGTCGTATGTTCTACCCTCGTAAAGATCGGTGCCGAGCGAATAATAATGTCACCGACGCCGAAACATATTCGGTAGCCTCTCTGTCCTTGCCCGTACAACAAGGCAAGGCCTCTGATCATTTCGGGCGGTAAGTCTATAATATCTAGATCTAGTGTTGCTATAATTTATTTATTTTAGCCCAGAGAGAGAGAGTAATGAATAAACGTATCTAGATCTAGATGTTGTGCACCCAGCCAAGAGTGTGGAGTTCGGAAAGTAGAGGATCTAGATCTAAAATGGTGGCCTGGTGGGCGAATGACCGAAGAGCGACTCTTGACTAGATCTAGATCTACCTGCCTGTGAATTGGCGGACTACTCTAGGCCTATCTTGCAACTTGATTCATACATGGGGACTAGATCTAGTCGAGTCCAGGGGGCGGTCATTTTGGCAAAATGCTAACGAAAGGCTCATGCTCTTATGTCGAAATTCCTCAAACATTTTCACAAGTGATATTCTTGATTATTTATCTAGCCAAGAATAAGCTATTTTTGTAAAAGTATTTGTATATAAAGAATTGAAATGAAACATCACATTGTGTTTGTTAACACAGGCGCCTAAACTTATACAATGCCTACATTTTTTTTTTTATTTCATTGTGAAATCAAAATAAAACAAAGTGATACACATGTAGAATGCAGGTCACTGGGAAGGTTAACTGGGGTAAGCTGTTATATCCATGGATTCTTGAATGCATTAGGTTATAATTGGTACATCAAAGAATGAACAACAATAAAACGAACCTTAACTCGACTCTAACCTATGACTATGAGTATAACACCCCTTCAATAAAATTATAAAGTTGGCCTAATATTAGAGAAAAGCGTAAAATTGAGAGGAAGAAGATGCACGTGTCTTGATGTTACAGTCCACTCATAATATGCTGATTAAATGATCACATTATTCTTCACAAATAGTATCATACGACTTGAAAAAAATGCTGTTTTTGCAGCTATTGTAGCTAATGTTCTGAGCCCCAATTAAGTTGCTGCTGGGATGGCATTTCTCTGTCAAGTAAATGTGTTTCTGCCTGAGCTCATGGCCACATTCCTTTTCATAGCAGGTTTGACAGTTGATTATCTCCACAGCGAGCTGTTCCCCAATGTCTTCTCCAGAGCGAGCTGTTCCCCAATGTCTGAATCCATTCAGACTTGTCACACTCGTTTTGTGGTCGGTCACAACTTTTTACGCTTAAAATGTTGAGTCTAAGTAGTGCGGTAGGGTTCGTATTACTCCATTGTTCACAATTTCTCTAAACACAGGCTTTAGTCTGTTTAAAGACAGATTGGTCTAGATGCAGTATAGGCCTTAAAGAGTTTTTATTAAATACAAGTACGATATATGTTCGATAGGAAATGATCCAATCACACCAGAACACCCGCGAACTGCCATTTTCTGCACACCGTTCTTTTTCCTTACTATCCGAAAGTCACTAAAAGTAGAATATGACAATGCTTGATCGTTAGGAGACGGAGGTCAACGAACAGTAAAGACATACAAACACCATGCAAGGATTTGTTTCCGATTATATTTTTAATGTAACAAAACATGTCCAGTTGAATATAACTGGAGTGGAATATTACAGCTTTAAGATAAAGCTTAAAGTTAAAGGGAATAATAGCTGACGTTGAAGTCAGCTCTGCAGCCATCGCTGACCCACATGGTATTGGCCACAAAACCATAAGTGGTTCCGAGAGTGCAGGGGGCCGCGGACTGTTGCTTGGCCACTTGCATGGAGTAGATGCAGGAGGCGGAGGGGAGAGCCTTGGTGGCGTACTTGTAGTTCCAGCTGCTCACGTTTACCGTAGTTGTGCTGGTGGCGCCTGGAGACCGTAGATGGAAGTATTCAGTTATATGGTTCGAAATGACAGTTCTGAGAACTGTTGGTTTATAGAGTACATGTCCCAGTCGTAAAGAGGAAAGAAAGCAGTGGTAGAGAAAAGTTATGCAATATATATCTGCCCAGGACACATTAGACTATCGTTTATATAATAGTACACGTACCATAATACAAGGTTTGCAGTGAACGGTCGGATGGCCTCACTCAAAACATGTTTTTTTAACCACCTTGCCTGTTTCCGAGCAATATCGTGTCTTTTTAAACTGGATAAAAGTCATTCTATTTGTGAACTTGTGACGTTTAATAGTGCCCTTTAATAGTGTTTAATAAGCACAACTAAAACTCGCCCTTGCTAGACAAGTGCTAATAATATAAGACCATAAATGCAAATCAAATAAATGCAAGTCGAAACTTTACAGCATTTCTTCAGTTCATGCTTTTCGAATTTTAGGGCTTTCGCCTTAACCTCGGTTCCAGAATAAATCTTTCTCGAAATACAAAATGCAGAATACTCGGTTACAAAATATTCAGTTCTTACAGATTGCCCCACATTCCGTGAACGCTGCCCCACATTTCGTGAAAGCGTTTGCTTAACGTCACACACACCTACCTTGGACATAACAGATATTGAAGTCGGCACGGCAACCATGATCCACCCACACTGTGGAGTTCTGATTGTAGAAGCCAAAGGATTTATCCAGATCGCAACTGGCTGCGGACTGCCGATCTTCAACGGTCATGTTGATGAACAATGCGGCCCCCTCTACCTTCTTCTCAGCGTACTTGTAGTTCCAACTTTCCACCCTAAGTACTTGGCACTCCGTGCGCCTCACTGGGGAAGCAAAAGGCAACAAAAAAAATCTATGATATCTCAACTAGGAAACTTTTCGAAACGGCCCTGGAACCTTTGAAGGAATAATATAAAACAGTTCCAGCCTTGTATTTTTATTATCGTTTACCGTTACGAATCTGTCCTTACCCGAGAGATGTGGGTGGGCGTTCTGGTGTGGTTTGCTCCTTTTCCAGTCAAGTTATCGTTTTTTTCTCCTTTTGTTTGTTACTCCTTGTAAGTTACTCCTTGTAACACTTCTAATTCGGCACTTCTGCCGTAAAGCTAAGATCTAGACTCTACTCAAACTTTTACCTGGGAGATGGCAAACTTTGAAGTCAGCACGACAGCCGTGATCCACCCAAAGTGTGGCTTTCTGGTAGCCGAAGGATTCCCCCAGGGTACACGCAGCCGCGGACTGCTGATCTACGACCGTCATGTTGAGGACATACGAAGCATCTTGTACTATCTTCTCGGCGTACTTATAGTTCCAACTTTCCACCCTGATTATATCGCACTCCTCTGGGTCTGCAGGAGAGTTGTAAATGAGGCAAACAATGGAAGAAAAAAAAGGCATTAAATGAAAACATACAATGATCTATTTTTTCAACTGTAAGGTATTCATTATGTGTCACTGAGGAAAAAAAGATCGTGCGAAGAAACAAATAGTCGACGACTTATATTTTGGGTAAGTTCGTTTGAACCAAATTCCAGCTACGTCGCCGTAGTCTTGCTCGTGGCGATCACAGACGCGCCAACAGTGTGAACGTTTGTGCATGACCAGCCTTTCATGTTGTATTACAATATTCTCAGTTCTCAGTAATAAGACTGCATTGTGCTTATTGTGTCCTAGTGGTTAATTAATTGATTGAGTAGGTGTTTTACGGCACTATCGACTCAATTTTGGTCAGTGTTCTAGTGGTACTGCAGAATTGCGTACAATAGTAACACTAACAGTCCTAAACCTACTGCCTCTTAAAATCGGTGTGCTTCCAACCACCTTGTTCTGAACTGCTTTGACAAGTTATGGACAACCCAAACACCAATGGAAATCACCATGTTAAAAGCTTTAATTTTCCAAAACCTACTCACCGTACGCTTGTGTCGCAGCCAGGACCGAGAAGAGGACGAGGACAATAGCGGCGTTCATCTTGTCTTGTCTTGTAGGTACTTAGATATTTATCTGCTAGATTCTAGATCTCTGGTAGTCTAGATCTACTGGAAACTGCTCTCAGTTTATATTCGAAAAGTGGTCTTGCGGTGTCGACACACTTTTTTCCAAGAAAATGGAAAGTGGTATTATTGACGCCATAATTCTCAACGAGTGAAAACTTTCGTTGAAACTGTTTTGTGCCTCTGTTGGCACAGTGTGAATCTCTTTCGAGGCGGGCTGCTTCCACCAAGTTTGTAATCGCCAGTCGAGAATATGTTAGGTACACCCGGCAGGAACACGGGGGCCGAAAGAAAATCTTCAGCATGTTGGAATTGAAGCCCCGCTGTTTAGCGAAGACCCAACCCACCATCCCACATTTGCTGGCTCAGTAAAAGTAAAGGTCGCAGAAAAAGAAAGGAAAAATAGAAGATATCAGAAAACATTATATAGTTGAGTTCGAATCATAAAGTAGAAGCAGGTTGTTTGGAATGGAGATACCATTTAACCTTTGCGTAGTGACTGAACGAATATGGGAGTGGAACACAGGTCTTCTTCGAACGACGACAAAGCACCTAAACGCTACACCACATTCGCAGGTCTCAGTAATACCATTGATTTAACAACTACGTAAACTCGAGACATGAGATAAATATGTTTTAAGCGATTTCTAGTGATTTATACCCGGCACACACCAGATGAAATTTGTTGGAGCTAAAAACGAATTTCATCACCGTAAATCCCTTTTTCTAAAAAGGCCCACGCTATTTGCTGCTCAATGTATCCTTTTCCTATTTTGCACACCGTTTTCCCACGTTCCGCACGTACTGTTTCACTCCAGAGTTCACATTGCGCACCGAAGCGCACGACGTTTTTCACTTGGCCCGTTTATTCTTTCTCTCCAGTTTTTACATGTGTGTGTGTGTGTGTGTGTGTGTGTGTGTGTGTGTGTGTGTGTGTGTGTGCGTGGGTTTTGATTTTCAGTTGCATAGAACGATAATTCCGTACTGTACATGGTTCAGAGAGACTGTTGAGAATTTCTTGGAACAAAAAGAAATCTCATTTTTTAACTTGTTCACTTTCGTCTGTGCACGTTAACGTAAATTCAGGCTCGTTTATTAATTAATTTGAAGTGTCTACGTACTCCCCGATTGGGGTCTACGTAGTCATGGTGTCTAGGTGGACCCCAAAAATGTTGGATTGTGATTGGCTCGCTGAGCGAGCGGTAGTTTACATTGGTTACAATGCAAGGCTACTGATCATCTCGGGCGGTGTGTCGATCTAGTGTTACTATAATTTATTCATTTTAGCCCAGAGAGAGAGAGTATTTCATGAATAGGATGTGCCTATTTGCAACGCCGCGTTGAGATTAGCACCAGTGCTAAAATAAAACGCCGTGTGTAAAATATCAAGCTTAAACTTAATCTGCACTTCGTTATCAGAAGTTCTGGTGGCCGAAGTGACAGCGCGCGCGTCTGCGCTAGAAGTCAAACCATTATTTTTTTTAGCGTGGCTTCAATCCCGGTCCTGGACGATTTTTTTTTCTTTTTTTTTTTTTTTATTGTTGTTGTCCTCTTCTCGACTGACCAACAAATTGTTCCCATAATTATATCTTGTTGCTTTGCAGTTTTTTTGTAATGTAGCGATGAAGCATGCCCTTTCTGGTTTTGTCCCCAAGAGGAGCTCTGTACAAAGTAGGCCTTAGTATAGCCTATACTTTTCCTTTTACCAATTTAGGCCTGGTTAAAGTTCAGTAGTGGCTTTCCTCGGTCTGTGAGTCTAATTTTTTTAAAAATAAAAATTCTAGGCTCAGGAGAAGGAAAAAAAAAACCTTCCTGGACCGGGATTCGATGCCACGCTTGGAAGCACTGAACATTAGACTTAGAGAACGTAGACAGTAGACAGTTTGTATACGTTCTCTAGGCCTAACTTAAAGTTCGAGTTGCACCGTCTTGTTATTGTTATCCAAGCGTCTTTCGACTTAAACTTGCTCAAACTCTAACTCAAATGATTATGATTATGAGAGATGAACAATTAGACGTCTAGATCTACTTTTGTGCAAACAATGTCAGAAACAATTGTTAGATCTAATCTAGATCTAGATCTAGATTCTAGATCTAGATTGTTCTAGATCTAGATCTACCCATGTTGATCGGAATAAGACAACGTCATAAAAAGAAGGAGTCAAATCCTAGGAGGTTTATCAAAAAACCTGGAAAGCTTCCACAATTCAGACAGAACTACAATATTATCATGTAGAAACGATGGCTACTACATCTAGATTCTAGATCTAGATATAGTACTGGCGTTTCAAATAGCACAGGAGGACGGGAGCTATTCAGAACGCGGCGTTGCAAATAGCGCTTGCCTGATGAATAAACGTATTTAGATTCTAGATCTAGATGTAGAATCTAGATCAAGATCTAGGCTAGATCTAGATTTTGTTGTGCACCCAGCCAAGAGTGTGCAGTTCGGAAAGTAGATGATCTAAATCGAGTTGTGGCCTGGTGGGTGAATGACCGAAGCCTACAGCGACTCTTGACTACTCGCCTGTGAACTGGCGGAGACACACTAGGCCTATCATTATCATGCAACTTGATTCACAGGTCTACTATCATAATTATCAACAGTAGGCCTACTTGCTTCTGTAGGCCTGGTCGAGTCTACTAGATCTAGTTTCAAATGGCTTCTTTTTCGGTGCACGGTTTCGGCACTCCTTTGCAGTCCCGTTTGTTTACATGACGGTCATTG
>NW_004797926.1:217499-224336 GCF_000002075.1 Aplysia californica | reverse complement strand
CCAATCACAATCCAACATTTTTGGGGTCCACCTAGACACCATGACCACGTAAACCCCAATCGGGGAGTACGTAGACACTTCCTAATTAATTTACCTATGCTCACAAAATTGTGTTTGGCACACCTGCAGACCACCGACGAAACAAAATAATTTTGGAGTAGAAAAACTTGATACAGATATAAATACTTTTCTCTATTTGGGCATTGTATAAAAAACGGCAATTTGGATGCATGCACAGGATTACAAAAATAATAATTTACAATAACTCGCCCACAAATTGCTCGTTTTGATGCAGCGACACCACTGCGCCCCAACATTTCAGCGTAATAAGATTGTAAATTTCATCCCACGACTGGCTGAATGCCACAATGAGAACATGGAAAAGCTCCCTCATGTCTACTGGGCCATATTTCTTATAACTTGTTCACGTTCGTCTTTTCACGTTAAAAAAATTCTTGCTCATTTATTGATTTACCAATACCCTCGATACTTTGCACAGCACTTCTGCTGGCCAGCGACTAAAAGCAATTAAAAAAAAAAAATCTTGATGGAGTAATATTTGTTTTCTGATTAGGAATATAGATTGTTACCTTCGTTTACATTTTGAGGGCTGAAGAGTGTTTTCTTTCTTCCAAATAGTGACGAAAAGGTCAGCGCTACCAGAATTAACTAATGATATATCAAATAAAACATTAGTTTAAACGTAGTTTTTCTAAGCTATTAACTAATTCTAGCAATAGTTCCCCTACTCAGGAAGTGCAGCGTTCATCTGGGTGTTTGTGAGGTTTGTGTTCGTGTCCGACTCCTCAGAAGATCACCCGAACATCTCACAGGCAGAGCGAGACTACATCGTCAGCCACAGGGGAGACAAACAGACCAAGGTTATTAAGCAGGACACATGCATGCAACTCCCGATTTCGATAGAGTATTCTCAAATCTGTCCGAAGACGCATGACATCTACAGCTACGGGTCCCGCTGAAGCAAACACGAGTGTTCAAGTTCTAGGCAGTATCCTCTCTGAAGACGGCAGTCCGAACAAATAAATTGAGAGAAGATGTCAGAATACAAATAATGTCAGCCACCTATTCTCGCTGTTCCTGAGACCTCCCAACATACTGCATATTAATTAGCGCTACGGTAAAATCGTCAATGCCCTCTTTAATAAATGCATCAGTTTGATAATTTTTGCCTTAGTGCTCATTAGTATAAAGAAATTGTATTAATGATCACATACCACTGCCTGACATGTTTGGTTTTTCTAACCATACTTTACTTTTCCGATCCAGCGGCCATCTGGGTTCTAGCCCTTCGGCATGTCGATAGGGCAAGGAGTTTACAGGTTTTTATCAGCTGTGTTTTGTTGTTGTGTAAAGTATTTCCGATATCTGGGGAGGCAGGTAGGAAGGTGCTACGCAGGTCGCTAAGTGCACGGCAGGAAGAGAGATGGTGAGATACTGTTTCATCCTGGTAGTCACACAGTGGGCAGTCGGGTGTGGTATCCTTGCGGATCCTATTTAGGTAGGATTTCAATTGGATATGTTGTGTTCGCAGGCGAAAGAGAGTGACTTGGTCTCTTCTACTCGGGGAATTTATTGCATTTTTTTAGTTGGGAGCAGTCATGTGTGCAATTACAGCTCTTCCAGGTTTGCCCAGTGCCCATCCATTCAACCACTGTTTCCTTGTGTTGCATTTGATGATGTTCTTGGCTGTCTGTTGTGATACTGGGTTGTGTGGTTGTGTTTGTGATGCTCCCTTGTTGGCAAGGGTGTCTGCTCAGTCGATTCCTGGGATGTTGCTGTGGCCAGGCATCCACTGTAGAGTCAGGTCGACGACATAGGTCTGCATGAAAGTGTTAATTGTTTGAGCCACAGGTAGGCAGGCTGGGCTTTAGAAATTCATGTTTTCCAAAGCTTGGAGCAGTGATTTTCCCTCTGTGAAGATTACAGTCCTTGATTTTTGTCTAGATATATAATGAAAATATTGGTCAGGTGGAGGATTGCTGCTTCAATGGCGATGGCCTCAACCTCATAATTTGTACAACATGTACCACAGGCTAAAAATAGTGCTTCACACATCTTGTCAGGATGCTCTATTCTTACTCCAAAGCCTACATTAATTGTTCCCTTAAAGGCTGACCCATCAGTGTAAATATGGATGGAATTACTTGGGTAGGAGTCAATCCTTTTGAGAGCAGTGGTCTTCGGTACTGCTGGGCCACATTCCTTTTTCACTGTCTCCTTTATGAGGGAAGGTTTGATGTTGGCGTTCTTGATGTTGGTGTTTGGGGGCCGTTCTGGTCTAAATGGGTTTCAGTATTTCAGTATTTGTTATATGGAAGGTGGAGTTTTTCTACTAAATCAGTGGCTGTATCGAGTATTGATCTCCCATGGATTCGTTTGGGTTGTTGTTGTTTTTTGGTCGTCTCTGTTCAATGATCTTTCTGTTTGTGTGGTTTCTGTCTAGTCTCTTGTAGCGCTCACACATCTTCACAACTGCTGCCTCTCTCTGCAGGTCCGACGGTTCCAGGTTTGTGTGGATTTCGCTAGCTGCAGTTGGAGTGGATCTCAAAGCTCCTGAGATAAATTGTACAGCTTGATTTTGAAGTTTGTCAAGCGACTTGTGAGTTGGTTTGCTGCAGATTGTCTGTAGGGTTCAGTTGTATTCAATGGCAGAGCGTACATAGCCAACATATAGCTGTCCAAGCGCATCCTTGTCTGATCCCCGTGAGGTACTAGCCAGCCGTCTCAGAAGTAGTGCTGTGCGATTTTGAGGAAACAAAAAGTAATCGAAGCTTCGAAGCGTGGGCTCACTATTCATGACATTCGAATACCTCCGTCGAATGTTTTTTTCTTATATTATATGGTAAGCATAAACCCAGATCTAAGCTCCTCTATTCTGTATTCGCTAGCTATTCACAGCGCCGTCGAATGGTTTTTTCCTATATGTGATAAGTCCAGATCTAAAAATTATTTTTTCTTATATCGTCATTTTCCGCCAGTCACTGAGCGCACGTGTGTTGTTGTCGCAGACAATGCAACGTGTTGACATCACGTCACCGTTCATAGCGCTTCGAATTTCAAGTAGGGTTAGGGGAGCTCATTGCGACAGCTAACTTCATGGAAAAAACATTCGCTGCGCTTCAAGAGTCATGTGCCCTTGCTTGAGCTGTCCATAGTATGACAATTTAATATTGAATAGTGAGAGATATTCTCTAAAGGATTTTTTAAATAAGTCTTGTAGGCTCCTCTTATCACTCTGTCTCGTAACTATCAAATAAAGAGTATTTCTGTATTTTATCTTATTGATTTTAGATATAATGCTCTCCAATGTTTCTATGTTTGAGAAAAATAAGACGAAAATCCTCTACCTGTTACCAAAAAAATCCCACTGCATTCGAATGGCTCTACCACGCTTCAAATAGCTGTGAATAGTGTAAAAATCATGAATGTAGAACAGTTAAGTCGAATGGGCACAGCTCTACTCAGAAGGTTAGGTCTCTCGTTGGCCTTAGTCTTCAGGCTCCAGACATGATTTTTGCATGAAAACTGCCTGTCAATCTCTATCCCGATATAGGTTGGGTTTTCAACTTTTTCGAGTATTGTTCCTGCAAGTGAGATTGTGAGATTTTGCTTTGCAACTTTGTGGCTTTTCATAAAGACGGTGTAGATTGTCTTGGTACAATTTGCTTTTAGTTTCCACTTGCAGCAGTTGTTGTCAAATCTATCTAGGTCCTCATTTATAAGTCGTGCACTGATGCCAATTTGTTTACTTGAATGCCAGATGGCTAGGTTGTCGGCATATAGGACCTTCTTCGATTTCAGTATCTCAGGGAGGTCGTTCATGAAAACAAGAAAAAGTGTGCAGCTCAGAGAGGAACCCTGGGGTAGGCCCTCCTCCAGTACAGCTTTGGGTGAAACACCTTTATTCATCCTGGTCTGGATTGTCCTGTCTGTAAGGAGGGTCTTCACCCATTTGTAGAGTTTCCCGGGGATTCCTGTCTGTGTCATCTTCCACAATAAGCCTTTTCTCCATACCCTGTCGTATGCTAGCTGGGGATCGACAAAGACATGCCGTTCCTCGTAACGTCAAGGGCGAAAGAAGACGCTTATTTTCCTGGAAGCCATCAAGAACTCTCTGACTGAGCCTGAAGAACTGGTCATCTGTTCGCTGGCCTGTACGAAATCCTGCTTGGTTGCTGTCCAAGGCACCGGTTGCTTCCAACCACCATGGCCAGTACAGGTGGTGGTTGACCATCTTCTCTGCTAGTTTCCTGATGCATGAGGTGAGTGATATGGGTCGATAGCTTTTCATTTCTTCAGCAGGTTTTCCTTTCTTAAGTATAGGGGTGATGTGTTTTTTTAACCATAAAATGTCTGAAATGCAGAAGTAGTCCTGCATGCATTAGCATGATATGATCTGTATCTGTTGCTGTACTGTTGTTTTATCAAACTTTTTTTTCTGTTTTTGGTTTTGATTTTGGTTTTTGGCACATTCAGGGTCAGCTCGCACGGGGGCAACAAATGCAGATCCTCGTAACGTCGAGGGCGAGAAAAGACGCTTCTTACATATTAATTTTAAGATTGGGTGGGGATGGGGAGGTTTCTCAAGCAGGTTTAATTCATTAATTAATTATGTATTATTCCATCATCAAAGAAGAAACACCATCTTTGAATATACAATTCTTTCCATTACGTTTCTTCTGCTTTTTTTCTTCGATGATCTCCCATGCACAGCATGACAGCATTAATTTTAGAATTGCTGGACTATACATCCTCTTTCCGTAAGTTTCCTTCCGCTTTTTTCTCGTTTATCTCCCCTGGTCAGAACGGCGTTCTGAAGAAGAAGAAGAAGAAGAAGAAGAAGAAGAAGAAGAAGAAGAAGAAGAAGAAGAAGAAGAAGAAGAAGAAGAAGAAGAAGAAGAAGAAGAAGAAGAAGAAGAAGAAGAAGAAGAAAATTATTATCATTGTTATTTTTTTAAAAATATTTAAACAATAATAATAATGAAAATAATGATGATGATTCAATAATAATGACAACAGTGATTATTTTATCATCGTTAGTAGTAGCAGCAGAAAGCAGTAGTAGTAATAGTTTTTAATTGTTAACGTGTTTGTATGAGTTTTGTTTGCAATTGTTAGTGTTGCGTGTTTGCATGTGTTTTGTTTGTAATTGCCAATGTGCTTGCATGTGTTTTGTTTGTAATTGCCAATGTGCTTGCATGTGTTTTGTTTGTAATTGCCAATGTGCTTGCATGTGTTTTGTTTGCATTTGCTACAGTGTTTGCATGGATTTAGATTTATTTGTATTAGGTAACGTGTTTGCGTCCACAATGCATTTATTTTCATTTGCTAACTTGCGTGCATGTATTTCATCATTGATATCAAGGTAACTGGAAAAAGCCGCTAAAGGCAGTCACTCTACGGCGTTTCGATTTTTTTAAACTAAGAGAGCCAGATGTTGCTACAGAATTTAGAATATAAACGTTTTACAAATATGAATGTTTTCTATCGGTTTATGACGACAGGGATTCTGCCTGTGGATATCTATGGAAAGCTATAAATAGAAGCATGTGTCACCACTACAGAGGAAGTTCTTGGACATGGAGCAAAATCATCTGAAAAATCTGTTCAAGAAGAAACATGGGAAGCTGTAAGAGAAAGAAAGGAATCAAAATTGAAATGCTGCAAGCTGCTACAAATAATTTGGAAGCCCAGAAGAAGGACACCCCCCCCCCCCCCCCCCCCTCAAGAACGTAAAGTAAAAAACAAGCTCTTGACGCTCATAAAGAAGCAAACAAAGGTCATGAGAGAATTGTATGAAATTTCAAAAAGACATACTGGTGATTTTGGAAACTCATCGGAGGACTAGATCTAATTAGAAAAGAAAGATAGTGCCATGGCAACAACATAAAAAGATAAGAAAGATCGATGGGTAGAACATTTTCAGGTGATTCTCAATAGAGCAGCTCCACCGGATAAGTTTCTATTTGACGAATTGCAGCCAAAAAAAGAGTTGAACACGGATGTAAGAAATTGAACCTGGATATAATGTTACTCATTTCCCCCCCTTCCCCCAAACCAAACACAGACACGTAGTAAATACAGTTTTGTTGTTGTTGTTGTTGTGTGTGTGTGTGTGTGTGTGTGTGTGTGTGTGTGTGTGTGTGTGTGTGTATGCGTGCGTGCGTGGTACCCTATCCGTTCGAAATGTTTGGACCTCCGAAGAACTTGCTCTTCGCCAGGGCCACCGCCTCTCTTTGGTAGCGGGTGAGACAATCAAACCTCCCTGAATCCTCCCCAAAGAGATGACACCGCCACACCTCCGCGGCGGGGCAACTCTGCAGCCAGTGCTCCAAGTCTTGGGGTTCCTCGCTGCATTATGGACAGATTGGGTCCGATGTTTGTCGGCCCGCAGCCCAGAGAAGTGACAGGCCCTGATTTTTGCCAGTAGTGACTGGTCGCTGCAGGACTTAATTTGAGCCTCCCGTTTTAAGGAAATTTTCCTGTATATTTCGTTTGTCCGCGTGTGGAATATCGGAGGGTCTTTTGTGATGAGTTTTATCTGGGTGCACGCACTTTCATACGCAATTTGGCGGCCTGGACCCGGCAGCGCTGTAGCCAGTTTGGCATTACTGTCAGCGAGATCGTTACCGAGGATCTCGCAGTGACCAGGGATCCATTGAATCGTGGGTTGAGGTGTTGTATTTTTTATGCGTCGTCGCATTTGGTCGAATGGTGGTGCCATGTATAGCGATTGACTGTCAGTGAAGATAGCGACCGAGTTGGATGCATCACACTGTTTGTCGATCCCGTCTATGGCCATTTTCAAGGCTTTCC
>NW_004797926.1:211088-212399 GCF_000002075.1 Aplysia californica | reverse complement strand
GGGGGGGGGGGGGGGGAGGCTGACTTGTTTGAAAGGGTAATCAAAGTCAGACAAAGAGCCAGGTAAAAACGTTCCCACTATAGGAACATAATTCATAAAACTTTTTTTATGAGAGGCGGCATCACTAAACTATGAATGAAAACTAATTCTGAATTCAAATTGATTGTCCATCCACCACAATAATCAAGAAATAATGTCTCCTTGAATAATTATATTCCCACTTTTGGCAAAACGTAATTATAACTTTTAAACGCGCGGTGAGAATAATAGTCCCTAGATTTTCTAGCAGTAAATTTAACTAAAGGTATGAATACACCAAAAGATAGCAAAGAAGCTAAGATAACAATACTACAAATCGTGTATTAGCGATTTGATTTCAAATTTGGAAGTCTTTGTCTAGCTTTTCGTGTCCAAGAAATCATATCACTCTCTGATTATAAAGCGGTAAAACGTCAAAGGGGGGAAAAGCATTTACAGCAGCTGCGAGATCATTAGGAGTAACCCCCCCCCCCCATTTTTTTCGGTAGACTCTACCAATCCAATTGTCATCTTACATAATCAGTGCTTGTGACTCCTAATGAGAATGATCCGAGAGGGGTCAACAAGGTAATGAAATTGTTTTTTAAGTGATGTGCATTATGTTCAAATATAAATTATTAAAAAATATATACGGCTTACGTCTGAGGGTGTATTTGATGGCGACGATGTTCTCATATTACGGAAGGGAAGCAGTAACTATTCGCTCTAGAGGCCTGGGATCATGACCGCACCCAACACGTCAAGAGTGTCCCTTTTATTGTTGCAAGAAAGGTTTCGGGAACGTCCTTTAAACCGAAAGTTTACCAACGAATGGTCACCACCCCCCCCCCCCCAACCAAAACCTTTGAGCCCTTTCAAATATCGTCTTGGGGAGAGGGGGGGGGGCAGAGAACGTCTCTGGAAATTACCCACAAACACTCGAACAGTTGAGCAAGAAGTCCAAAGAATTGACCCAGAAACATGCAACGGGTTATTCAAAATTCCCAGAGGAGTATTGGAGTTTGTATACAGAGGTGTGGTCAACACCGGGGGCATACAATTTAAATAGCCATCACCTGTCACTTCCTTATGTGGCAGCATCGATTTTTTTAAATATAAATTTGCTGTTAAAGGCACAATTCATGACTATTTGAAATAGAACAATGTGGTTGATTCTAAAGAACTTGTTACGTTTTGGGTTTCACTGAATTTTGGTTGAAATTTTAAAATTTTGATATTTTTTCGAACATATTAGGGGCCGTTCAAATACAATCTTACGCCTGGGAGGGGGGG
>NW_004797926.1:202444-204423 GCF_000002075.1 Aplysia californica | reverse complement strand
AGCAGGCTCTATGCGCTTTACACTATATTATTACCCCAGCAGACCATAGAACACTCCGAAACATTCTCAGCATACAGTGCGAGCAGCCGATTAAGCGCTCAAACACTAACAAACTGACAAGATCTTTCGCTGTGTTATGTTGCTAAAGGGGCGAGACCTCCGAATGTAACACCCATCTCTGATAGGACACATGCAGCCATCATGTAAAATTCTTATAAAGTGCCTTACCCTAGGACGCAACGTCGAACCGAGCTGAGCCTCAACCTCGAACTTTTAATCTCACGATTACGAGTGATTCCGATTGCCTAACCGCTAGACTGCCTGCCAACTACCAACGCCACCCAAACCAACCAGTCGATTGAAAAAAATAAATATTATATAACATGCTTACCGGTACAAAACGGTGCAACTGAACCGTAAGAAATGAACCAACACAAAACGCCTTGTACAGGTATAGTGACCCTTCAAGTTCAAAGGTCAAAATAGACCTCTATGGTTCATTACTCTTGTGCTTGAACAGGGCCCCCAAGGTCTGGCCCGCCGCCTAGCAATTGTGCAAGTGGGGAAAAAGTTAACTTAGAAAATACATTTGTTTTGTTTTTGTTTTAGTAAGAATTTTTTCCTTGCTACACAATGAGGTCATTTAAGTGCAAAAGATTAGAAGTGTTACTTGAGATCAATCAGGAGAGATAAGAAATTAAGAATGATGGAGGAGAGATAACGATGACAAATGTTTGATAGGTACGAAGAAGCCAACCACACACGATATGCTTGTAGCGTGTATAGGGCGTTGTCCCCAAAACGATCCAAGGCCGTCATTGAACTGTACTGTCCAGTTTTATTGAACGCGATTTTATAGGCATCATAAGTTCTAGCTTATATATATTCACACATTACAGTCAGCTTTAATGTGATAAATCTGTCTTTAATTTCCCTGACGCAAACAAGATCTTCGACACAGGGGATTCCACAATAAATGTAATATCAGTGTCATGTATATTTTTTGTATGGTGTATTTTTTTGATATTATTGATTATGTGTATATTGATAAATCGAAAGGCTGTCTTTACCTTTCTTTATATTCAGTCTTAGTGGTGTAGTTTTTGTCTTTGTTTTGGTTTTTAGGGGGAGGAGTTGTTTTAGGGTGTTTTTAATCGATATTGTTTTGTCTTTGTTTGTTTGTTGCTTTTATTTGTGGTGGGGGGGTTGAGGGGGTTTTCCTATACACATCCATATATATTGAACTAATAAAATCTTAGACGTTATTCAGCACACTCTCGGCATTCTCTCAGTTATCCTGCCAACTTTAAGAAACGTTTGGTGACTCCTTAGGTAGTAGAAAAACATAAAGCCCCTAACAAAACACCGCCCCCCCCCCTCCTCCCTTTTTCCTACCCCAAAGTTCAAAGGTCGTGACATTCCAATAATTGATTTATTGTTCTTGAGCTTTCGCAGTCCAGGCCAGCGATTATTGAGGTCACGGAAAGCCTACGGGGTACTCTACTTTGTGGTGGCTATTTCTGTATGTCGAGCCTCCTAATGTGTCCACGGTCTTTCATCCGATTCTTTTGTTCAGAACCTGTCGCTCGTGTGATTTGTAGACGGTGTTGGTGGAGGGCAGACCAATGACTTACCCTTTGAACCCCTGCCCGCTGAGTCTACAGCGGGACGCCTGCACCTGAACTCCTAACGGGAAAAAAAACTCCTTGATTTTGACCCCTTCATGCTTGGGATCACTAGTATAGCGGCTCAATTGCCATGACGCTGCCCTACTGTGTGGACGACTTTGGTTTGAATCTCCGGCTTGTTACTCATCTGTACTTGTGTCGATTTGGGAGTTTTCAAGCACTCCACACCGGCATATTTTGTCGTGCAGCAGGAAGGAAGGCGCTCCGATGAAGCACGTGGAAGACGTGAGTTCGATTCCCGCATGTGTGTGTGTGTGTGTGTGTTTGTGTGTGTGTATGTGTGTGTGTGTG
>NW_004797926.1:199782-200917 GCF_000002075.1 Aplysia californica | reverse complement strand
TTTGTGGGGTTGTTGTTTTTTTGTTGTTGTTTTTTGTTTTTGTTTTTGTTTTGTTTTTAGACTGTGAGCTTTAACATGTTCAAAATGTGGCAAACTGTTCTCTGCCAGAATTGGTCTCGTCGGACACAGCAGGAGCCACAAGTATTCTTCCTATTTAATTCTTCTAATTCTTCTGTTCCGCTGGAGAAATAATATTCTCCTCTGCGGATGTATTCGTCATGGTCAGGCATTGACGGACCAGCTAGTATTATCATGTCAGTCCTATATAATATTGCTTGCAGTGCTGTGAAGGGAAGTCGGCCAGTTTGGAAGGCTATGTATAGATTATGGGAACAAATAAAACGGGAAGGAGGAGGTAGGGATGGGGGCCTCAGGAGACGTCAGGAGTTGATCTGCATGTGTGTATTGGTGAGGGGAGGGGGGGGACGAGGGTCACAGACTGGCTCAGGCTTGGACGCCTGGGCTGTTGGGATTATCAGGGTCAAGCTCTTGAGTCAAGGAGAGCTAGCGGAATTCTGTAGGTTCCACACAACTAATGTGTTAACTTTTGTCCCTTTTTCCAACCCCTTCCCCTACCCCCTCCCACCCACGTTACTTTTTTGTTGTCATTTGTATTACTCGTTATACTGAGTGCTCATTGACAGAATTGGATCTGATCGGGTCAGTTTGGGTCGAGTCGTATCATGACAGTCAGGTTGGGTCGGGACGACTCATTACGCCTTCAGTGCACACTACGAATAGACTCCTGCATTGCTTTAATAATTTGACCCGAATGTTAAAGCAGAGAAAACGGTGACCTTTGGGGACCGAGAAACTTGGTGCAGAGGTCACAGCAGGCACTTTGAGGCTTCCTTTCTCAACTTATCCCGGTGTAGGCCACCAACAAAATTAGATATATAACTTACATGCACATGATGTACTTCTATCTAAGGCTCTGTCCTGTTTTATCCTGTAAAAGTTCAGAATCTAAATCCTTCCGTCGAGTGTTTGTGTGTCTTCCTCTCTTTCTCTTTTCTTGAGGATTCCAACATTAAGTTTGGTGGATAGTGCTCGTATAAAGGTTTCTCAAGGTGTGTCCATTCCACTTTCACTTACCCTTGTCATCGTCGGGACCATACAAGTAGCTGCTCTCTCT
>NW_004797926.1:194189-196749 GCF_000002075.1 Aplysia californica | reverse complement strand
ATACCCCCAGCTGACCTGATAGCATTCTGAAACAATCTCAATTTCCTGGGAAGCATACAGTGCAAGCTGCCATTTTACAGGCGCGAAAACACTAACACGCTGTTGAGGGTGACATGAGAAAATTTGTGAAGAGTACCTTTACAAAACGTCGGGCCTGAGGCTCGAACCCCTATGTCCGCAACCTCACGGTGACGAGTCCGGTAGCCTAACCGTTACTTTACTAGGTTACCGACGCCACACATAATACATGTATATTATGGCATGATACTACTGCAGCTGTATTCACTTCTACTACTACTGTTGCAAATGTACACAACACAGCGATTTCTTTCATTCAATAAGGGATTCAGTGCCGACTGTTGTATTTCGTGTTAGCTTTGTCAAGAGGTCCTGGTATCTCACAGACTGGTAAAATTCGATAGCTTTCTATCAGCCTCTCCAAATCAACACCGTCTATCATCGCATTCCTTACGCGAATGAGATATCTGACCTTGACGCCACAATTTGCCATGTGACTCGAAGGCACGTTTACCCCGACACTCGACACATCAGAAGCCCAAGTTCTACTCCCTTCTGTTCAGATCTTAACTTGCCCGATAATAATATATTTTATTAGAATAATAGATCTATGCTCCAAAGGAAGACATGACCCATGGGCTACGTTTGAATTACTTGAATTACTTGAATCTAGAACTTGGGTCTTACGAAGACGGAGTGCTCCACGCTTCCTCGCCCCTCTTCATGAGGCTACGTTTGTAAACAAGGAAGGTGTGTTTCACTGTTTTACAGGCGTGATCAGGGCTTTTTGATGGTAGGGAATTTTTTAAAAGTTGAATTTAAAAAAGAATCGCGATACGCCTAGAAGAAGCAATTAATGATCGTTAGGGTATGTCTCCTTATGCGCGGTCTTTGTTGCTCCTAAATCAATCAAGTGAGATTATAAAGAAACCGTCTCCTTATACGCGGTGCCCACTACGGGTGGATCGGGCCGATCGCCAGACTAGGTCTCCTGAAGCTGAAAACCAACACGATCGCCTCAAAAACAAAAGTGTTTGATTTCAGTTTCAGGCGATCGAGTCGGGCGATCGGCCCGATCTAGCTGTAGTGGGCACACCGTACAACACGTTTGTTTTTTAGGTGATCGAGTCGGGCGGATCCCATCCGTGGTGGGCACCACGTATTTTTCGCGTTTGCGATCGGTCCATGTAGCAGTCGAGACCTTGTCGTGCGCGACCGACTGGGGGTTTGACAGGTTTAAAGCATCACCATCGGTCAAAATACCTAGCCAAGGAGTGCCAGAGGACATGCCGTGTGTGTGGTATGTGATGTGGTCATGCATAAGGAAACACACCTCGCATCTCATCGCTAGCGACTGCCGAGCGCGAAATGTACCGATCGCAGGCGACGGTCGCGAGCGGCCAGACGTCGCATTGCATGTGTAACACAGGGTGCCCATTGGCATTGGGGGATCCGGTCGGGGGGGAGAGGTTTGCTGACCAGATTGTGGGTGCAAAGCGGCTTTCGTGGCACAAGCCGATCGCACACGAGTCGTCGCATAAAAAGCATCAAACCGTCGACCACACCTGACCTGACCCGACCCGATCCCACCCGCAATGGGCATCCGATAAAATTAGACGGGTTCTTTACTATAAATCATACTCTTACTTGATTGATTTTGGAGCGGTAAGGACCGCGCTCGACTCCACGTCCAGTCGCGCATTAGGAGCCACGTTCTAAAGTGAAAAAAAATGATTTCAAGATTGTGAGAGATAAAAAGATAAAGAGAGAGAGGGAGAGAGAGAGAGAGAGAGAGAGAGAGAGAGAGAGAGAGAGAGAGAGAGAGAGAGAGAGAGAGAGCGAGAGGGGGGGGGGAGTTCGATTGTAGGTATCTAATATACTGCAAATGTGGGACGAAATCTGGTAAAATCGTGGATGAAGAAAGAGGGCATGGGACAAAATCGGACAGAAAAACGACGGAGTATGGCGAAAACGGGTACGCACACAAGGTCAGAGAGCCGATCCTAAACAAGACTCCAGTTTTGTGGATATTATGTCATATCCCAATCTCCCACATCTGGCGTCCGGCCTAGACCCGAAGTTCCATTATTTACGTCAGTATCAGGTCACGCGAACTCAGGTCAAATCCCGGAGTTGCTATCAAGATGCGTAGAAAGTTGTACACCAAACTTACACTAACGGAAAATGTAATTATGTAATGAAGATATGTCCAGTTGCGGTGAACTGCACATGCGTGAACACTCTGGGTCAACTTTTTGAATTGTTATCAGCGTTTGGGACGACAGAATTACAATAACCCTTCAGCACACAGGTGAGTTATGCCTTGATTTATAGAATATAGAGTTATCTTAGTTGAGGTTTTTTTCTAAGTGGTAAACGTTATTGACGCAGCTTAGGTGGCCTTGGGGGAGTGTCTGTACAGGCCTGTGTTGATAATTGTATATATATTATATATATATATATACTTTATTTAAATTAGTTTCAGTAAGAGTTTTACCACGCTTGCAACACAATAAGGTCATATAAGTTCAGAAGAATAGAT
>NW_004797926.1:188969-191107 GCF_000002075.1 Aplysia californica | reverse complement strand
CACACATATATATATAGACGCTGACATACACACAAACACGGACAGACACACACACATTCTAGGTCGACGTTTCATCTGGCGATAAGGACGCTTTAAAGAATGGGTGGGTCGGGGGAGGGGTGGTAAAGGCAGTATTTACTACGTAACCTATAAATAGCCGAACCAGCTCTAACCACTACTTGTACAAAGTAAATGACCTGTACAAATTCCACTTCCCACTTCCCCCTTGGGTATTCTGTTATAATAACAACGCTGTCCAAATCGCCCACCTGTCTAAAACAACCTCTATTTTCCTTCTACTATAGATGGTCGTTCGTCATGAAGAGGCTCTTCTGTATGTTTATGTATGTCCATTTATATATCCATCTATCTATCTATCTGTCTATCTACCTATCTCTCTATCTCTCTATCTATCTATCTAAAAGATAAGATAAGATACATTTATTTGCCCAGATCCTGGCACATTGGTTCGGTCTATCTATCTATGTATCTATCTATCTATCTATATATCTATCTATCTATCTATCTATCTGTCTATCTATCCATCTATCTATCTATCTATCTATCTATATATCTATCTATCTATCTATCTATCTATCTATCTATCTATCTATCTATCTATCTATTCTAATAAGTGCATTATCATATACTGTCGGCAAGCCTTTGAAATGCACTAAGCGTGGAAAAATGTTAGAGGAGAGAAAGAAAAAATTGTACAGAATATGTTTTTAATTTTCCTGCTTTTTCCAGCATGGATTTTGTATTTCGACAACACATTTCTTCAGCACATGCAACCGACACCCCAGATGGAGACATTACACTGAATTATGAAATATTTTCCAAATTTGGGCCTTGTTACATTCTAACAGCTGGCCGACGATGTATAGTAATAATTATGTGTATAGATATAGATAACAGTATAAATGTTCTAGATAGATAGATAGATAGATAGATAAATAGACAGACAGACAGACAGACAGACAGACAGACAGACAGACAGACAGATAGATAGATAGATAGATAGATAGATAGATAGATAGACAGACAGACAGACAGACAGACAGACAGACAGACAGATAGATAGACAGACAGATAGATAGATAGATAGATAGATAGATAGATAGATGTAATATCATTATTGTCTTGTATAATATAACGCATAATAATTATTGTCTTTTAGATCGCCATACCGATAAAACACAATAATATCGTTGATCCGTATCCCCGAGTCGTTTGATAACATTATTATGTCAAACGGACGTAACAGTTCTAAAATTAGTTCTGATCAAGTCGGACTTTGAACTGGACTTTACATCTTACTTGATGTATAGGTCAGTGGATGTTACAAATCAGGGCATTTCCTGACAACAGTTGGCGATAACAAGGGAGATAACAGAGTCTGCCTGCCACCTGGAAGAGAGACAGAGGGTGTACGGTTCACTTATTGGTGGGTTTTTCGTTGGTTCTTTTTTTTTGTGTACTCACCTTCACCAGTCTGCGTTTTAAAATAGTCTAGTTCTTTTATTGATTTACCAATGCGTGAGTAACTCTGCATTGTACTTCTGGGAGAAAGTGATCAAATAAAAATATTTTTTTTCCCAAAAAAATCTTGAGCTTGTAACAAAATAATTAGTACGATAGATGTTTGATAGGAAAAGAGGAGTAAATCATACGAGAGCAACCGCCAACCACCTACGTAGTCCGATAGGGGGAACAATGGGCTTCACTGTTGTTGATAACACAACTAACCTCCATGAAATAATAATACGTAACAGTATATTATACTCGGTGCTTTGTTTGTTTTTTTGTTTTGATGTTTATTCTTGTTTGTTTTTTTTGTTTGTTTGTTTTTTATTGCTTTGCTTCGTTTTGTTTTGTTTTGTCTTTTGTTGAGTTTTTTTGGGGTGAGGGGAGGGAAGCCATGTGCAAACGAGAAACAAGACATACCGTGTTGGGGAATTATGTGTGTGTATCGGTGTGTGTGTGTGTGTGTGTGTGTGTGTGTGTGTGTGTGTGTGTGTGTGTTGTTATGTGAGTGTGTGTGTGTGAGTTTGTGTGTGTGTGCGTATGTGTATGTGTGTGAGTGTGTGTGCAGGTGTGTAGATATGTGTATGTGTGTGGGTGTGTGTTTACATGTG
>NW_004797926.1:186019-188469 GCF_000002075.1 Aplysia californica | reverse complement strand
TCCCAAGTTCGTTCCCATGTGAAAATGAGCGATTCCTTATTTAAAGAAGTAATTCGTTGAAACTGTTGATACTTCTTTAAAATCTCCAGTCTATTGTTGATGGTAGTGAATAAACAGTTGCTCATTTGTCAAATTAATGTCATTACCGCTTGCAACGATAGTAACGTAATAACTAATCATTAAGTGTCCTTAAGCCTATTCAAAGGATGGGCCCGTTGCCATAGCCCTTTTTTTAAATAATTAAACTCTTCCTGTGAAAAAGTAAAAAATCAATGGACTCGTTCGTTAGTGGCTCCTTCTTTGCTATCAAACATCTGTCATCCTTATCTCTTCCCCTTCTTTTTTGTGTCGGTTAGGTTACTCTCTTGTAACACCTCTAACCTTTGGAACTTATGTGACTTAATTGTGTTGCAAGTGTCGTAAAACTCTTACTAAAACTAAATTAAATATCTTGTAGGCTCAGAAAAAGAATAGCCCATTGCCAAACTCTTCTTGCAGAAAAAGGTAAAAGATTTATACAGAGACCTCGGGTAAACTGCGACACTGAGGGCCCATGCCCTGGAAGCCCTGACAATGGAGGTGAAAGTTAGTGACACTTTTATTCCACAGACCCAGTATCCGACACGCTCCTTGGGACCCTCTCTAAGAATGTCTTGCTTTCTTGAACTACACGCACACATATCTAGACTTCCCTCTGAACTGAGAAAACCTTACCTTTGAACTCAACTTTGCGGGTGGTTGATGGGTGCTCTGATATGGTTTGCTCCTTTCACGTGAAACTTTTCTTGTCCTTGTCTCACCTCCTTTTTTGTGTTTGTTACTATTTTGCAAGACCTCTAATCTTAGGCACCTATGTGGGCCTCGTTGTGTTTCAAGTGCCGTAAAAAAAACCTCTTATTAAAATTAAATGAACTCAACCTTCCCTCACTTCTGAGCCCCGCCCACATTTTGATCCGCCCACGCAACGGGGTACATCTCGCTGTCTGATAACGGACGCGCCAAAGCTACAAGTGATACGAGTGCCCAGCAGACGGCCTTGCTAACTATAACGCTAGTGATGACGTCAGATTCAAAGATAACAACCAAAACAAGACATGTTACAGAGTAGCTGCTTTGTCACCTGTTACGATTCGGGGTAGGCGGTAAGCCACTATTCCGTGATAGATCTGGCGGAAGCAGGGACGGGTGCTTTTTCTCTCTTCTTGTGGTCACGGAGATGATTCCAGCACTGTAAGGTCTGTCGGACTGTCGGGTTTATTTGTTTTATTCCAGCATTGCCTCTGGTGTTTGTTCCTTTTTTCAGTTCCAGCACTGCTAAAGTTGGTCAATTTCGTATCAATAAAAATAAAATATATACTGCCGGTCAAAAAAGGCACCACTTCTTGATTGTGTAAAAAAAAAAAAAAACCTAGTCTTTTCAACTTT
The DNA here is from genome assembly GCF_000002075.1 of Aplysia californica. Lineage (NCBI taxonomy): Eukaryota > Metazoa > Mollusca > Gastropoda > Aplysiida > Aplysiidae > Aplysia > Aplysia californica. The sequence goes on along the minus strand of NW_004797926.1, from coordinate 187,044 downwards.
ATTACTTTTCTGTACGTGAGTAATAAAAAGTACTCTTTAAAGAAAGTTCATATTATAAAAAGCATTTAAAATGTTAAAATAGCACTCACAGTCGCACCGCCAACCGTACCAACAAAATCGCCGTTTTTCCGACCACGTGGGGGATTTTGTTTTCCTTTCTTTGAGTTTTTTAAAATAAAGTTTAAGCCTGTGTTTATCTAAAGTCGTAAAACTATTTGACCATTGTCATTCAAGAAAGATGTAGAACTAACTCAATATCCAATAAATCGAGCTATCGTCATGCTCCGCGTGTTTATGCTGTTACCATAATATCCAATGCCAATGGAAAAAAAGAACCAGACTTTTTTTAGGTTTTAGTAGAGGTTTTTCTCGGCGCTCGCAACTGCATAAGGTCATATGAGCGCCAGAAGATCAGGGGTGTTACAAGAGAGTAACAAACATAAAAAAAGAAGGAGGGGAGATTAGGACGATAGAAGTTTGATAGGAAAGAAGAAGCAAACCACACCAGAGCACCCGCCAACCACCCACTAACCAGACTTTAAAAATTTTCGTGTCAGATCGCAGAACAATTACATTCTGAACTCAAAGAATATTTTTTAAGTGGTTCGTTGACGAGTACTCTGGTGTAGTTTGTTCCTTCTGTCCTCTCAAACATCTGTCGTCCACATAAAATTTCTCCTCCTCCATTTTTGTGTTTGTTGCCGGCTTGTAACACTTCTAATCTTCGGTAATTATATGACCTTATATAGTGTTGCATGTGCCGTGCGTAGAACTCTTACTAAAATTACAGTAAAGAGCACAAAATCTGTTGGAAGCAGGGTCGGATGTTTTTCTCTCTTCCTACTTTCCCTGAAACGATTCCAGCACTGAAAGGTCTGTCGAGCTTAATTATTTGTCTTTAATATCTCACCTCCCTGTATTTTGTCGCTGATTTTGAAACGGAAAAGGTGATTGGCAGGTCCGAACTTGCAAAAAGTTGTATAAGATGTGCTTTTTTGTGTGTGTTTTTATTTTTATTTTATTTT
>NW_004797926.1:179906-184393 GCF_000002075.1 Aplysia californica | reverse complement strand
CCCCCCCCCCCCCCCCCAACAACAAAAAACAACTATCCAGCTGCAAAGTGATAAAAAAAATCAAACATTTTGTCCTACTCGAGGTCCTTCTTCCGCTTCCCCGTGGGTGAACAGGGGGCAACAAACCCACAGCAGGTCTTCGAAATCGCATATCTTGTCTACCCTAAACGGTTGTATTTGGCGAATGAAAGAGGCAATCGAGAAATTGATTCCAAAACTACAGTTAGAAATCATGAACACAGCTGGTCCAAAGGGGACCCAATCTTTTGCTGGTCCAAAAGGAATTCACCCTGTCTTGCTGAAGCACTCACTCCAATGACCTCACACCTAGACCACAGCGTCACCGACATTGCTTGACACTATCAGTGAGCCTGAGCCCTCTGACCCCCTCGTCCACTGAAGATGTTTAGCTTATCGTGTTGCGGTAGTAAATGTTGAGCGTATATTCGTAATTGTTCCCATAAAAAGTCAAACAAATACATGGACAATGAACATAATATTCATGTTTATCGGTTGTCTAGGGATTAAGCTTTCGGACTCATCTTCGTGAGATTGCGGGTCCAGGTACAATGTATAACCTTATGCAGTTGCGAGCGCCGTAAAACCCCATACTAAAACATACTAAGGGTTCAGGTATTTGAGGCTTAGTAAAGCTCGACCGACGTTGTGTCCTTGGGAAATGCACTTTACAAGATTTTTTTTTCTTTTGGCTCTGTACTATCGGAGATGAACTTTAAATTCGGAAATTTCACCTCTTTAATAATCTTACTTTGTTATAAGGGGTGTCAAAGCTATACAGTTTCACTCCTTTTCCATTGTTTTCCCTGAAATAAATTAACTGAAGGCATTATACACGTTGTGTTCATGCTGTTGGGGTTATATTGTTTAGTTGTTGTTGTTTTTTCAGCAAATGTCCCAAATCGAAAGATTGTAAACTTTACACAAGGGACGCTCATCACAAACCACGCCCATCACAAGCCACGCCCATTTTCCCACGGCTGACCAGTGAGTGACGTATGACGAACCAGGTGGAAGCACCGACGCCACGCCCCCGCTACGCGTGGCCCCGCCCCGCCTCTCAAAGTAGCCGCCATGGGTCAGGCTGGATGTCACGACTATGGCGCAATGCTCCTGTCTATAGGTAAGACATGAATGACCACTTATTTCATGAGTCACGACGCAGTGGAATAAGACGCTTTTCAATTTTGGGGCATGTGTGGTTCATGGTATCATCTTGTTCATTTGTCTGTCTTTCAATTGAAAAAAAATTACAGTGTAAATCTATCTTGAAAAGAAGTCGAGATATTTGCGATTGAACGAGGTAGGGTCGCCAGGTTTTGGAAATAACTAGCGAGAAAATGCCAGCCAAAGTTGGGTGATTTCCATAGCTTGGGAGTCCTTGGAAATTGAAAATTCACATGTTTGTATCATTAATCAACGTTTTTCACTAAAGTCCACACAAAAATGTTTCTAAATGGACATAAAAGATTCTGATGTTGAGCCAAAAAACACAAATTCGATCAAAAGTGCCAGACCGGCTGAAAAATGCCGAAATCTACGATTGCATTATTTTGACGAGCGCATGATTTCACCACGATACCTCACATATTGTTGGGGGTTTTTATTCGTTTTTAATTACATATGATTTTATTCTCACTTTATCTGTCGCTTATACCGTGAGGTGTCGGTGGATAGTAAGAGACGTCGGTCTGGCTTTTGCCAACTGGATCTGAAAACCTCTTGGAGCCGGGAAATGAGACATTTTATGTGTACTTTACCGCTTCAATCCACCTTTTTCCTGGGTCTTCCTCTCGGTCTGTACCCAGGTATTAAAGTCTATGATTAGTTTCGTTTTTATGTGAAGAGAAGCAGCACATCGACCTAACAACTTGTCAGCAAGTCGTTAAAATGTACTAAGCCCAGAATGAGAAAGCAGTATGTTTCAGGAGATGGAAAAATCTGTTTCATTCTTTTAACAGTTGCACCTACTTTGTGTATCTTTTCTTGCTTCTTTTTTCTCTTCATTTAGAATTCAAATTTTGTTAAAAACACCCCTTGAGCATATGCAACCGATGCCATAAGTTAAGAAACTCCAATAAAATGTTTTAAAAAATCAGAATTCTGGGGTTATTGCATTTGAACAACTGGCCGAGGATTGTCATTTAGTTGTTGCTGCTGTAGATGTTCACGCCCCCATTGACACAATTTAGATCATTAAGGAGATGGAAGGTTTTGCCCTTGTCTGTCATGACCAACCCGGGCTGAGAGGAATACAATGTCACAGTTGACAGACGAGTTTTACTCGATTTAAAAAAAAAAAACACCCAAAACCCAACCTCTCCACTCAGGATTCGAACTCATATCGCCTGCGCGCGGCGACAGCAGCATTTGGAGCACCTTGTTTGTAAAAGGCAAAAAAGGAGTAGGGAACCTTTTTTTTTTTCAATTAAAGCAAATTTAAGCACCCTTTTTAAGGACACAGCACGGAAGCGTGCCGTCCAATTACTATCGCCTTTCCTGATATCTTTATGTTTCTTAAGCCCCAATGCATGAAGCACTCAATAAATATAGTGGCTGAAGACGTGAAATATCCTTGAGATAAGATCCATTTACTTTCCCCACTCAGCCAAGATAACAACTGGACCACGAAAGTATGGCAGAGAATGAGCAAACAAAAAAGTTAATAATAACAAAGTACATATCATTGGACAAAAGTCATACCATATTGAACAGAACTGTAACGAATTACGCAAAACTGTACGACATGTGTGCCAAACTCCATGCACTTATAGGACAAAAAAAGGAAATACTTCCAATTGCGAAAAAAAAGGTGTATTCAATCGAACAGAATTGTAACAAACTATAGAAAGACACCTGCCGAATCATACAACACTGTACTAAACTATGCAGAATTATAGCAATCACTGGTAACTATACGAAAGTTGTTTTGCTGTTGTTGTTGGCTTTTTTTTCTTTTCTTTGGGGGGGGGGAGGGGTTGGATTTTTTGGGGTATGGTTTGTTTTGTTTCAAGAAAAAGATGCAAAGTTGTGCAAGTTCATAAAAACTTGACTTAAGCTAAACAAAACGGATAGGATTTACCCTGCAGTTATAATTATTTTCATCATTTACATTTTCATCAACACAAATTAGGTTGAGTAAGAGGCGGGCTGTTTCAACCGCGTTTGCCCAGGCCAATCCCGTAAGAGCGTGTGTATGGAGGTGGGGGGGGGGGTTGAAAGCAATGTCCCAGCAGAAAGATGGATATACTGGATAGAAATTCTCCCCACAAGAAATCGAACCCGTGTGTCTTCAATGCGGGGGCGAAGCGCCAAAGCACTACGTCGTTTACAAGATCACATGCCGCTCAAAAAGGCTTTCTGGAGGTTTATTCTACGTTATGGTAAGGGTTAGACGCCCCTGTCAAAAATATAAATAAATGAAATAACAGGATGTAAAATAGATGGAGTAACATAAAATAATATTGCTGCTGCGGTCAAGACGATTTATACGAACCTGAGGAAATGGAAATGTAATCTTTTGACCCCCCCCTCAATTCTTTTAAGTAAGTTAAAAGCTTCTTTATTGCAGCGACAATATGTAACCCCAGGGAGGGTATGCGCACTTTATCATTTAATTTCCAAATGGAGTTCTTAAGTGTACTTTTACCCAAACTTGCCAAAGTTTCCAGGCTCAAACCCGGTCCGTGGCGGCAGGTCCAACTTTCTCTTTTTCTTTCCCGTCCTTTTCCTCTTCTTCGTTAAATCTTTTTTTTTTTCAGGGTTTTTTTTTCAGTTTGCCATCCTCCCTCATGCAATCTCCTTCTGCCACCACCCCTGATCTTAAAGATAAGATCGAGAACCTATTCTTCTCGGATAAGGACGAAAAATCTCGGAGTGTCCGTGCACTTACTGTGCTCGTTTTGGTTTGGCGGTTGGAAGTCGTAGAAGAGTAGGCCGTAAGACCGCCATCCGGGCAAAATTCAAAGTTTTAAGTCCCTTCCACAAAAAATATCCTTACCACACCAGTAAAATTATTGTAAGACACCCCAATTACACCTTTCTTAATTCGTTGACCCCGTCTTACCTTTGGAGCGTGATAACATCAAGGAAGTCAATATCTGAAGGAGGGATAGTAGTATGTATTTGGCCAATTTACTTCCTCTACGTGTACCGCCCAGGCAAAACTGTTTCATGTATGGGTGGTTGGCGGGAGGTCTAGGACAGTTTGCTCTCTTGCAACATTTCAAATCTTTGGCTTTTATGTGACCTTATTGTGTTGCAAGTGCTGTAAAAAGCTTACTATACTTAACTTAACTGTATCATGCATACTGCTTTAACTCTTAGAGATAAAAATACCCCCCACCCTTAGTGTACAAGAAACCCACCCCATGCGCATGCACACGCACACACAGACACACACACACACACACACACACACACATACACACACACACACACTCACACACACACTCACACAGACACACACA
>NW_004797926.1:177832-178768 GCF_000002075.1 Aplysia californica | reverse complement strand
CACACACACACACACACACACACACACGTATGGGGCAGTTCACCACCCAAAACTAAAAACATATCACAGGCAGAACAAAGCGTTATATTATTTTTAAAAACGATGTAGATCTAGGTGTGTTTGGTAAGAGTTGAACTTTTCTTACACTTATTTACCGGCGTGTTCTTGATGCCGCTTATAACTACACCCGTTATTTCGCCCGATAACTATTTGGTGAAATAAATTCACCTGTTCAACTGGTTCGAAAGGGGTCGGAAATTACGTGCATAAACTGGTCCAAACGGGTTACGGGGCGAACCTGGCGGGTGCTCTGGTGTTTTTTTGCTCTTGTATTCATGTCAAACATAATGATATAGCGTCCTATTATTTCCCCCCCTTCTTTTTGTATGGTGCTCTCTATACTTATAACATCCGACCCTTATTTAAAACGACCTACTTGTGGGGCATATGTCCAAAAACTTGTGTCCAAAAACTGAAACTAAGACTAGAGCTGGCACAATGTGTTTTCATTCATTCATTCATTTATTCATTCATTCATTCTTTCTTTCATTCATTCATTCATGTATTCTTTCATTCATTCATGTATCCTTTCGTTCATTCATTCATTCCTTTGTTTACTTATAATAAATTATTAGTGTACTTGTTTACTTGCCTATTTACTTAAATATTTATTCATTTTTTCATGTATTTATTTATTTATTTATTTATTCATTTATTTATTGTTTTTCCGTACCTGTCCCCCAGATGTACCAGCCATGGTGTGTAGCTGTTGCCTGTCGGGCATGGCCCTGTTCGTGCTGTCTGTGGCTCTCAGACGCTGCTCACTCCGCCTACTGCTCGCCTACCGGGGCTGGATGTGTGAGTTTTTTTGGTTTATTTTTTAGGTGGACGGGTTGGTTTAGGGGGAGGGGGTTGGTGGGGCTGGGGTTGGTGGGG
>NW_004797926.1:173923-177626 GCF_000002075.1 Aplysia californica | reverse complement strand
CCTCTCTCTCTCTCTCTCTCTCTCTCTCTCTCTCTCTCTCTTTCTCGTTCCTTACATAATACAAGTAGGTAATGGTATAAAGGCCAAACATGAAACATAACTGTGAAATGAAATATGTGTATGAGAGTGAAAACTACTTCTTAGGTTATACTACATGCACATTCGAAAGGGGAAACTTAGATTTACCTGCTCTGTAGCTTGCTAAAATAAAGCGGGATCGGAAACAGGGTGGGGTCTCGTCAAATACAAGAGTGAACCAGATGGTTCCGTCAATGAAAGCGATCCAAACGGCCGTCGAATCGAAAGAAGTATCGGCGGTGATCGTAAAGTACTTTTGGATGTTAACTACCGCGCGGCATTCTGTGACTGAGTATTGACGTCATAATATTTTTTTTAGCTATGGGGATTCATTTTGTCCAAGACAACCCAAACTTTACAAGAAGAGGAGTCCTGTGTGTCTTGCAATCAATATATTCTCAACTGCCGTAATTACACAAATCTTCATCATCTTGGTCGTTTAGTGGTTTGAAAAAAGAAATCCTTGAGAGCACAACGGTACTAAACATGTTACGGTCACACATGGTTGTTGTCGAGGTACAACCAAGGGCTAATTTGAAGAAAATGCGCCAGTTTGGGAAAGGGGATGGTGCCCTCCGGAAAAAGCCTCTAAAAATGAAATTGGGTCTCTCTTCAGAATGAAACATCGAGCGTCATCGATTCACCGGATGTTTAGGTACCTTAAGATGGACAAAGTTAAAATTCGATATTTTGACACAAACATCGTGTTTTGCAGGCCGGTGACATGCCTTAAAACAATATAGCGATATCAGGGTCCCTTCATACGTACAGTTCATTCACCGACAAACTGACAGTTTAACCGACGGACGCTAGATCTGGGTCATCGTTAAACTGACAGTTTGTCGACGAGAGAAGTTCCTGTTAGACGTACAGTTTTGTTATCGTTTAAATGTAGGTCCTTGACAAAACACACAAAACACACCGAAAACAATTAAGTTGGTAATCCGGCATTAAATTGTGTTCCGCGCGTGATTGTGACTAGTTTTGGGTCGCTGATCACGAAAACCTTTTTTTTTTATTTGACTAATATTTAGGAAAATTTGGGAATGCATTTTCAACTCCGCCTGGGGCAGCATCAAAGAAGCCGCTCCTTCGTCGGCATGCCTTCAGTTCGCCAGGCGGCAAATATCTGGCGCCGCCAGATAACTTGAGGTTGGACTGAGAACCCTTCGATATCGAGAGGATTGCTTGTTTTCACACTCAGTTTTACCGGGAAGTTGACGAGATGCCGGCCATCCTTTCGATATTCTACAGTTTGTCGATCAATGAACTGTACGTGTAAATGGGGCCTCATGGTTTGATTTTCTCTCCTTTTAGACGAAAACAAACCTTCACTAAGCACGAAGCTGTGGGGCCTTCTGGTGTACAGCATGTCAGGCTGGAAGCCCTCCCTCTACAACTGTCAATCAAGTTTGCCCCGCCTCCCGGTACCACCCCTCGCCACTGCCATTCAACAGCTGATGGAGTCTTTTGAACCTCTCTATCAAGACGACCCGAAGACATTGGAGGAGCTGAAGAGAGAAGCGGAGAAGTTTGTGGTAAAGTCTTTAGAATAAAATTTGATTAAGTGGGGGAGCATGCCTTAAGTGTGTCAAGTGGTAGTTTTCACTTAACCCGAATTTGAGTCTTAGTGGGAGTGTGTGCTATAAGTGGTTATGACAGTTGAACGTGAATTTGATTAAATGGAAGGGTGTGCCTTAAGTACATTCTGTAGAAAGTGAATTGGGTTAAATGGGAGAGTGTGCCTTAAGTTTGTTGTAGTTTTCATTGAACATATTATTATTACATTTGATTAATAAGCAGGGGAGCATGCCTTAAGTTTGTGGCAGGGTCTGTAAATGAGAATTTGATATAAAGTGGTGCAGAGTACCTTGAGTTCATGATAGTCTCCGTTGAGCTTGAATTTACTTTATGGTCTCTCCAAAGAGCTATTGAGTCTTGGGCGAGGAAATGAGACCGTGAAAAAAATGTTTCCTATTGATTAGCCCTCGGAAATCTTATTCTTTTAGCTTTTAGCTTGTGAAAGTAGTAATGTTTGTAAGAATACTATTACTCGTCCAACATGTACATGTATATTTCTATGAGTCTTACAGAGTTTGTTGGGTTTTATTCTTTCTTCTGTGTACACGTGTGTGCATGCGTGTGTGTATGTATGTGTTTGTATGTATTTGTGTTTGTCTGTATGTGTGTGTGTGTATGTATGTGTGTATTTGTGTGTGTGTGTGTGGGCGTGCGCACGTGTGTCACAGACAGGAGTGGGCCCCAAGCTACAGCGAGCTCTGGTGTTACGGTCGTGGTGGACGGAGAACTTTGTCAGCGACTGGTGGTGAGTAACCATGTACTAATACAGATAACTCCAATTTTTGTTTTAACCTTAATGTTCGGAAACCAAATGATATTTTACAATGCTGATAACACCCAGAAAAAGAAAAGTGCAATCTAGACCAGTTGTAGACCTGTAGAAAAAAAAAGTAAAGCTGTTCCTGCATCCGACCCGGACATGGGATTGCCTTGTTAGTTGAGACAACTTCCTGGGCCTTCAGCATTATGTGGTAGTCTGGCCAGTTCCTTTCCACGCAGCCATTACTTCCCCAACTCGAAGTCAGGTACCCATTACTGCTGGGTGAGCAGGAGGGGGTGAAAAAAATCCGTGTCCGAACCGAGGCTCGAACCCGGACTTTCCGCTTTGGAGATAAGCGCACTAACCGCTCCGCTGTCACTCCCTCTGTAGACCTGTAGCTTACAAAAATAAGCATTTTTGTTTGTATGTGCACATTTTTCATTTATCGTATATAAGGCAGAACTCGGTTCCATGATCCTTTTGCTCGGGTGACATAGTGAACGAAACAACTCACATTCTCTGCACCTCACTACACGGCTGCTGCACATGTTTTGGCATATGCAAGCTGATATTCGTCTGTAAACCGTTTCCTAAAAAATTTAATATATGTAATCTTGTAGCAATTAAGTGTATCATTAGTAGTATAGTGGCACGCATCCTCGGCGCTTTACAATGTCTTCTTTTTATTTAACACTAAATACATGTGCGTGAACGTACGTACACACGTACTGTAGATTAACGCTCTTCGCCAATCTTACGACTTGAAGAACTGTGTGTCTTCAGAGGAAGTGGCAGAACCAGCATGGTGCAGGGGATGTAAAGACGGGCTATTAACCAAATGAACACCGGAACAATCAGCAGGTGGACTCTGAGGTGGAGATTGGAACGGGGAGCGGAGCACGTATGGCAATGCCCGGAGTGATAGGATGTTGTTCCCAGGATCAAGTAATCAAGTAATCAAGTAATCAAGTAATCCTCACTTCATTCATCATGTGCAAATGGATACCCGGCCATAGACAGCGAAAGATCTTGACAATGTGTTAGTGTCCTAGTACCTGTAAAATAGCAACTGGCAGTGAATGCTTCCTGGGGAGTTGAGATTGTTTAAGAATACAATTATGTCCGTAGAAACAATACGAGAGAATATAAAATGCATAGAGCTTGCTGTTGATCGGGAATTTGTGCTTTACAATAAATGCTTTTTATTATTATCATTACACACAAGATGAGCAAACAAAATCCGTCTCCTGTTCTACTTTGGATCCCTCCCTCCCTCTCTTCCTC
>NW_004797926.1:172488-173585 GCF_000002075.1 Aplysia californica | reverse complement strand
CAGCAGCAGCAGCAGCAGCAACAGTTTCTTTGTTGTCTCTTCCTCCATCCCTTTCATTTTTGGGGTTGGGGGTGTTTTTTGTTAACTAGTGTTCCTGTTATTTTTTGTGTATTGTTGTTGTTGTTGTTGCTGTTGTCATCACCTTCTTCGTGGGTTGTTGGCAGGTGCCTTCTTTCCATCAAACATCTGTCATCCTTATCTCTCTTCCTGCCTCTGTTTTTTGTTTGTTTGTTTATTTGTTGTTGTTGTTTTTTGGGGGGGTGGTTTGGGTTGTTGTTGTTTTGTTTTAGATTTTAGGGGGTGGGGTGCTTCTTTCGGTATGTTACTCTCTATGGTTTGACCTCTTATCTTCAGCACTACTGAATTTGTTTTGCAAGTGTCGTGAAACACTTACTAAACTTAACCCTTAACACTTAACCCTCTTGGTCCCTCAGAGCGGCTGGAGTTGTGTACCAATTGCTCCTGGTCTGGGAACAGATCCTGTCAGAAGACCTGGAGCCGCTGCGTATACGAGGCACGGTGCCAGTGTGCATGGCCCAGTACAGGCGGACCTTTTCCACCACCAGGTAAAACCGGGTGCGCATTGCGGATGGGATCGGGCTGGGTCGGTCGGGTCGGGTCGATCGCCCGACTTGTCACCTGAAAATAAACGCTTTTATTTTTTAGGCGACGAGTCGGGCACAATCGGTTTGTGCCACGATAGCCGCTTTGCCCCCTCAATCTGGCTAGCAAACCGACCCGACCCGACCTGGCTCGATCTCCCAAGAGGCACCCCGTTTAATTTAAGGCAACACCCCTTAGATTTGAGGCTGTCAAACTTGAGGCAGGTTATATTAGTATAATATGTTTTCCATTTAAAATCAAAATTCAGGTTATCTATACAGTTTAATTTTAGGAAATTTTTCAACTTTTGTTTTTCCTTTCTTTTGGTTTTTTGGGGATTTTTTAGTTATTATTTGGCCTTTTGCTTTCTTGAATAAGACAAGTGAGCCTTTGCTCACTTAATAAGACAACTGAAAACTGTACGGAGACATAAGTCCTGAAAGAATATGCCTCAGATACTTGTGTGTGTGTGTGTGTGTGTGTGTGTGTGTGTG
>NW_004797926.1:168626-170302 GCF_000002075.1 Aplysia californica | reverse complement strand
CACACACACACACACACACACACACACACACTCCCACCCCTCCCCAGTTTCGGAAGTATTAAGAAAAAGTAAAACTTCATCAATAACCATTGGTTTCTATTTAGTGCCTTGTCTGTTCTGTTCCAGCATGTAATAGTCAACCGTCGTGGTCTGCTGTATAAAATGGACGTGACGGACATCAACGGTCGCCTGGTCAGTCCGACAGCCCTGGAGAGCCAGCTGGAGTGGATTGTGCAGGACGCTGATGCCAGATACAGTCAGTGGAGAGTTTTTCACTTCTTTGCTTTTGTTTTTGTCTTATGTCCTGTCAACCCTTTCTCTGTTCAACTTTTTTTTTATAAGTGTTTTACGCGCTCCGAGATTTTTCGCCTTTGTTCAAGAAGGCTAGGTGTAGATCTTACCTATCATAATATCAGGTGTGTGGTTGAAAGACAGCAGTAAGAATGAGCCAAGGAGAAGCAGCAGAAAGGCTGCTAAGAGTGTGAACAGGAAAGAGTTAACATGCCCCATGCTGTTAATCCTATTCGCATAAGACAAACATTGCCTAAGCGAACGTGAGTAAGGTTTTATCATAAAACAGCTACCCCAAAAAATAAACAAAATGAAGATTTTGATATCATTTATTGTTTTAGTGTTGATTTATATTTTACTTTTTCTATTTTTTAGCTTTTTACATTTATTCAAGATGCCACCCCCATCCCCAATTTATATACTTGAAATTGTGTATAATGTGTCTGTCTGTGTAAAGCCTGTCTACTTGTCTTTAAACCAGATTTTTTCTGTGAAATCTTTAACTTCAACCACTCTGACAATACAAAGAAAATCCAAGCCATGCTGTGAACTTACGTGAAAACAACCAACTTGAGTCTCATGAGGTGATAATATAACCTTATATGTGACACATCGTGGTGAAATCAGCCGCTTGTCCAACTACTGAAAGTGATGAAACAGTCGTTTTTCCTCCAGTTGGGCACATTTTATCAAAGTTTTGTTTTTTGGCTCAACACCTTTTATGTCCATATAAAAAGAAATTCGCATGTGAATTTTACCGAAAAACGTTGATTAATGGCCCAAAATGTGTAAATTTTCAGTTTTCTAGAACTCTATATGCTATAGAAGTTATCAAACTTTGGCGGCCACTCCTTCGCTAATTTTACTTTTGATACTACTCCCTCCCCCTTCAATGGCAAATATTTCGACTTCTATGTTTCAAGATAGATCATTTTTCTCCCCTGGAAACCAAGACAAAAGAAAATGATTTCAGATGATATTTATATCTCTAAATGCCCCAAAATTGACGAGCGCCTGATTCCATCGTGTCGAGACACATATATACGTAGTTGTGAGGGTCGTAAAATTCTTACCAAACTACGTCTGAGGTGTCAAATTATCTCTGTCTAGATCGATAAGTGCATATTATTTATTTTTGTATTATTGAGCCTTACTATGGAGTGTTTTCCACCAGGCCAAGTACCAGAGAGTGAGCGTCTGGTTCCTGCACTGACCGCTACTGACCGCTCTGACTGGGCTCGTGCACGGACCGAGTTCTTCTCTCAGGGGGTCAACAAGGACACTCTCAAATGGGTGGAATCAGCTGTTTTGCATGTGAGTTTGGATCTCAGAGTGTGTATGTGTGTGTTTGTGTGTGCGCGTGTGTGTGTGTGTTTGTGTGTGTG
>NW_004797926.1:164964-168187 GCF_000002075.1 Aplysia californica | reverse complement strand
GGGGGAGGGGGTTGGTGTCATGAGTGTATGTGTACGTATGTGCATGTGTGGGGTGATAGAGAGAAATGGAGGGAAAGAGAAGGGGTGTGAGTGTTGATATTAGGATATATGGAGGAACCTATGGAAGATTGCATGCACTTGTGAGTAGGAGCATTTTATTTTACGAGGTACCTCATGCTGACGGATCCTTGAATTTGTTTTTGGTTCCAGATTGTCCTTGACACTCATTCTTACGATGACCTGTCGTCTCGTGCTACTCACCTTCTGCATGGCAAGACAGGGACCTACTGGTTTGACAAGTCTATCGAGGTAAAACAACAAAAACACTGATTCTTTCCATCCCACCAATGCACAATATTTTGTCCACATGGTTCATATGCTATTTATTGTTCATACAGTTAAGACTTGTGCATTATAATGATATCTTGGACCAAGCACTCTGAAATAAACCTGGTTCACTATGAAGTGCGCCAATTGATTGAATTTGAGTCAAATAAAGGGCAGGGAATACAAATATTGGAGATAACCTATTTTGTCACAATCTAATGCTCTTTGTGTGAAGAAGTGTATTAGTAAGGTACTTGCACAAAACAAAGTATGTCACTCCATTATTTATATTCTATACTACATGTGTAAGTTATGTCAATCTGAACTCGCCCCCCGCACCCACCCCATCCGCCAGCGTATGGGGTATCTTGCCTTGCCGTGGCACACAAAAGACCTTAGTTCAATTTCCATTTGAGGAGAATTTCTATGGAGTTTTTCAGTCTTTATGCTGGGGTGTTGTATCCCTTTCAGCCTGGGTTGGCCCTAACAGAAGGGTTCGGAGCTCGCTACCTTATTAATTATCTAAATTGTGTTGATGGGGGTTTAAAACAATTACATTTATTTTAATAATTTTATTTTGGATAATCCCTCATCCACCCCACCCCCCCTTAAAAAAAACAATTCATAATCTGCATTCTGTTGAAGAAAAAAACAAATGAATAATCTGAATTCCCCCCATTTTGTCATGCTGTAAACCAGGTGGTGGTGATGACCGACGGACACTTCGGCCTGAACTGTGAGCACAGCCTGGGGGATGCCCCTGTGATTGGACACATCCAAGAATTCAACCTGACATACGAGTGAGTGACTGCTGTTCTGCCCTTCATTTAGAGGCCCATAGTGTGCACGCTTCACAGCAAAGCTTTCATTGGCAGGAAAAAAGGACAGCCATGGCAGCCTGCGGTCAAGAATATTATAACTTAAGTCTATGATCCCAATCCACTTTGTGCTGCTGATGTGCGTCATATCCTGAAAATAGAAAAATATAGACAAAGCTAATTATTTCATTCACTTTCTGTTTGTTGTTGTAGAAAAAACTGAATCAAAGGAGTACAAAATCATTGATTCTAAAACATTTTGGGACAAACTATTTCAAAGCAGTAAGGATAAATAAAATGGATTAAGTGATAAAAATGGAGGAGGGGGGCAAGCAGTTCAAATGTAGTACGCTAAGAAAGCAAAATCTGGTACATTCTTAGTGGTTTTTTCTACATGTTTTCTTCTTCAATATGATGTTTTACGCCCCTATCGACATATCATGATTGTGTTCCCTGTGTCTTTGTCCTGTTCTTCACTGACCTTTTTCTATTTCCATATTATTAAAAATGCTAGTGAAAATAATAATGATAATGCAGATCATATCTGTATGCCAGCTCTTTGTTCTTTACAATACCTTCATCTTAACAAAAAATAATATGTGTGTATGAATGTGCAAACATATTGTGTTAGATTAACGCTCACTTAAACAGACACTTATACATACTTTTACTACTCAATCAATAATAATGTGCACATCACATGAGGAACCTAAGAGTATTATGATGAATTTACAGATTAACAAACAAGATGGCATTTCTTGAGATATGTTTTTTAATGAATTTTACTTTTTTCCTCTGACTTTGTATTCCTGAAAAGTCATGGGAGAGGATGCCAGATAGACGGAGCTTTGTTTTTTTTTAAAAAGCAACGCAACATTGCTGATTCATTTTGGGCTGCTATTGTCTTATCCTTCAGTGTCATTAAGAAGTACTACTCAGAGGAGGGGCATGCCACTGACCCGCCCCTAACCAAGCCCACCCAGCCCTCTGAGCTCCGCAGCAAACCGACGCCCCTGCAGTGGGAAGTGGGCACTGCTCTGGCTGCTGCAATAAACAGAGCATACAGTCAGGCAGACAAGGTAGGTGTGGCTCATAGATGCGTGTTATGACATCTTAGACCGAGCACTCTGAGGTGGCATCAGTAGCCAAGTGGTTAGTGATTGTGAGATTCCGGGTTCAGGAGTTCGAGCCTCAGTTCAGTCCGACGTTGTGTCCTTGGGAAAGGCACTTTAAACGAATTTCCCTTTATTCTGGCTCAGTCCTTTCGGAGATGGACATTAGATTCGGAGGTCCTGCCTTTTAAAATAAACTTATAGTGTTGATAGGGGAGTTAAACTTATACCATTTCACTATTTTTTTTAGCGCTCTGAGGTATGTCGGGTTCACTTTAGAGTGTTTCATTTGATTCAATTTGAGCCAAATGAAGGGCAAAGGGTGAAGAGGCCAAGCTTACTTGACTATAACAAGTCTGGTGTTTTGCCCTTCATTAGGATACAATGGCAAGGCCCATAGTGTGCATCCTTTGCAAGACAGCAAAGAGAGACGGCCATGACAGTGTGCAGTCTTGGAGTATAAATTTGTAACTATAAAGTGTCTACAGTCAAGTAAAGTTGTGTCGTTGATTTTTTTAGGTTTAAAATGCGACATCCTTCAACTCAATGATATATCAGTGCACTTGATACCCAAAATCTCACCAATAATGAAAAACAGTAACCACATAAACTATCAATATGCAATGCATAGTATCACTTTAAAAATGATGATCAGCTACTTAATGATTTATGAACACTCAGTTTTTGTTGAAATTTGTTCCAGATTTGAGGACCAGCAAATGCAAAAGATATTTCTTTCTCTTAATGATTTGGATTTTAACTTTGATATTCTTAGGGAAGGAAAGGAGGAAGAGATAAAGGACACAACAAAGTGAAGATCCCAAATACACTTCTGGACATAAATGTTCTCAAGTACACTTATCTACCGCTAAAGGGGTTGCATCCCCTGCTGGTGCAACTGTGGGTCCTCCCATCTAAAGTAAAGTGTGGAGCATGTACGCGTCTGTTTGTGTGTGTGTGTGGGGG
>NW_004797926.1:162217-164107 GCF_000002075.1 Aplysia californica | reverse complement strand
CAATTTTGGGAAATTATGAAGAATTTCGTTACTAAAGTTTGTTATCATTATCATTTTTGTGGTTATTCCTTTTATTGCTCTTCTCATTATCATCATCATTATCGTTAAAATTGTTTTTTGTTTTTGTTGGTATCATCCATTATCTTTCTTGTTCTGGCTATCCCTAAGTGTAGTAGGCTATTTGCCGTCGTCATCATCATCATCATCATCATCATCATCATCATTGTATACAGCAGATGGTAAAACGATTAAGACCTGGTAGTATTTCTAAAATATTTAATGACAAGTTCAACGTTTCGCCCTCAACAGGCTTCCTCAGGAACATTCAGAATACAAAGGACTACACAAGCTGTAGAAACCAAAGTGCGTACATTCATGTCACAACGCTAACATCATCATCATCATCATCATCATCGCCATCGTCATCATCATCTCTATCTCCCCAGGCCTCAATGACGCGGTTGTACAAAGCCGGACGTACGGAAACTGTCCGCTCTCTGACGTCAGAAGCTAAACAGTTTGTGGAAACGTTCCTGGACGCTGAGAAGCCAGAGGAGGAAAAACGTGCACTTTTGAAGGCGGCGTGCGAGCGTCACGCCAAAATGTACAAGGATGCTATGAATGGAAAGGGAATCGACCGACATCTTTTTGCACTCTACGTTGCTAGTCGAGGCTTAGGCATTGTGAGTTGTAGATGTGTGAGAGGAGGAGTAATTTTACCTTAAAATACGATTGTCTAGATTTGTCGTAATCTAGGGAGTTGGATGGTTGCAGGGGATGGAGCTTCTTTTGATTTCCTCTGTTTCTGAAAGATTTGTTTCATTTGGGTCTTGTCCATTTTTTAAAGCTATGCTTTTGATTTGTTGGATTTTTATTTTTTTATTTTTTTTTTACATAAGGTTTGAAAAGTATCCAAAAAACAAACAAGGATTAGACTAGAGTAAAAGCTTAGCCTATTTTTGTACATTTAGTTATATCCCTTCGACTGAAAGGTGGACGTTTTCTTTTTGTTTTTAGTTTGAAAGCAATTTTGAGAGGTATCACAGCAAACATATTTTCCCAGATATAATGAACAAATTTCGGGATTTTCTCATCAGGACTAGTCATAGATTATCCCTCTTACTGAAAATAACACTCACATGCTTTTTCATTCTATTTTTTTAAATTCAATTAAACCTTATGGAAATCACAAGTGTGTTGCCATGGCATCTAATAGACCTGGTTTAGGCAAAAAAATATTATCCCCACCGATTATGCCGAGTTAGATTAACAAATTGTAGAGGCCCTATTAGTGGCAATGAGTGGGAAACGTTTTTTTAATACCTTAGAAAATTGCGTGTCTTTTAGTAATTATTTGGAAACAAAAAAAGGTAGGGTTGCATAGTGTTTGCCATGATCCAGTTCTGAGGGACTTACAACTTCCCTTAATCTACAGAGTCAAGAGTTAGAAAACTCTATACTGTAGACATGTATTGCTGTCTGGGGACTGAAAGGCTCTTAGTCCTCCTGTGACTGCTCATATTATCTCCATCTCCGTGGACATGAGATGCTATCAGATCAACTTATGTAAATGTTATGCGTATATATTATAATAGATGTGACCAGTTCATACAGTTAACTTCAGGTACTTTCACATACTTTGTCACCTTTCTATTTCCCAGGACTGTGAGTTCCTCAAACGTGTTTTGTCCATTCCCTGGACGCTGTCCACCAGTCAGCAGCCGCAGCAACAGGTCAGTCCAAACAGATACGACAGATCCGGGTCCTGTCTTTTTAAGTTTAACTCTCTATCTGTCCGTATACCAATACTACATAATACTATTTCTTTACATCTAATTTCAAATGTTTGTACACACACACACACACACACACACACACACACACACACAC
>NW_004797926.1:160797-162117 GCF_000002075.1 Aplysia californica | reverse complement strand
ACACACACACACACACACACACACACACACACATTTTTTTATCAACTCTCTTTTAATAACAGTGGCAACAACAACAATAACCAAAAATAAGTCAACAAACAAAAGTTTTATTTTTCTCTCCCCTCAGATCGAGTGGTCCCCCACTTGCAGCAACCCCAAATTCCGCGACCAGGTGTGTCCAGGCGGAGGGTTTGGCCCCGTGTCTGACGACGGTTACGGCGTGTCCTACATGGTGGCCGGAGAGCATCGCGTGTTCTTCCATGTCTCCTCACGGCGCTCCACTCAGGCCACGGACTCTGCTGTCTTTGTCAAGACTCTTCAGGAAACCATGTCTGAAATGAAGGCACTCTACGGCCAGTAGATAGATATTGATATATATATATATATATAGGAACTGCCCTCTTCATCTCTTTCTTGTGTGGTAAAAGTTTTACACTGCTTGCAACTGCATAAGGTCAAATGACTGTACTCTCTTTCGTGTGCCTAAGATGGTCAGTGAAGATCTCAACAGGAAGCTATGTATTTTTTATTTGACAGCATTTAATAGGATTTGCAAAATAAAGAGGATCCAGGTTTTCTTGAACAAGTGTCTAAGAAAGTTACTGAGGATCAGATGGACAGACATCACTGACGAGGAAGAATCAAAGAAAACAAGACTGATCCCAGTCAGAGATGAGGTAGGAAGAAGGCAGTGGCGATGGATTGGACATACTCTCAGGAATTAACAAAGAAAGTGTCGGATTGGAAACCACAGGGTAAAAGATCAAGGGCAAGAACGTGTGGAACCTGGAGAAGAATTACAGAAATTGATGTTCAGGAAACTGGGAAGACATGGAATAACATCAAGAGGCTAGCCCTGGATGGAAAGTGTTTGTCCGTGGCCTATACCGTGGTGCAGAGTGAGAAAGGCAATGATGATTTAAAAGGAGAAAAATGGATTTGAAGACAGGTCAGTTTTGACACTTCACCTCATTGAGAGAACTGGCTTGTGTTTTTGCCTCAATATAGTATAATTTGTGTGTTTCCTTATAGATTTCAACAGAATCTAGTAATTTGAATCAACTTTGAGTATTACAAACTCATCATTCATGTGTGAGATGTTCAAAGCCATAATTTTCTATCGCATTCCTTTGAAGAATAAGGACTCAGAAACAGAACAAAAAGAAGCTGTCTGGAACAATTATGGTGTAGAACAATTAAATTTATTGTATGCAGTACCGAAAGCTCAAATATATAATATATTTGTGAGTGTATGAGTGTATGTGTGTGTGTGTGTATGTGTGTGTGTGTATGCGTGTGTGTGTGTGTATGCGTGTGTGT
>NW_004797926.1:153230-160697 GCF_000002075.1 Aplysia californica | reverse complement strand
GTGTGTGTGTGTGTGTGTGTGTGTGTGTGTGTGTGTGTGTGTGTGTGTGTGACATGGTTGTTAGACGCACAAAGTGATTTTTAAATTCCATAAACAATGTTTCTAATCAGGACCATTTGATCTGCCTTGTCCGGTGATACGATCAGTTTGTGAAGAGGGAAAAAAGCATTGTGAGATTTACATGGTTGATTATTGTCTCGCATCGTTTTATACTCACTGTCACACTATGGTGAATGTTATATATACCTGCCAAGCCGCCTTGTTACTTGGCCTCCTCCGATGTAACTTAGAATGTCATGCTGGAAGTAACTTAAAACCCAAAACTATATTGGGAGTAACTTATTCTGTGAGAAAGATATTGCCCTATCCTCTTAGTAAATATATCCATTGCTTTGAAGCAAGGGTGGATCAGTACCTGTTGTTTATTCTAAGACGGTAAGAGCAAGAGAGCAAATTGAATGAGGGAACAAGTCCTGCAGCAGAAATTACTAACAATTTTGGGAAATTATGAAGAATAACTGAACAAAAAGCAGGTGCCTATGTGATTCTGTGAGAGTAACTTATGGGTTAATGATGGAACAGAGAGAGAGAGAGAGAGAGAGAGAGAGAGACAGACAGAGAGACAGAGAGACAGAGACAGAGACACAGAGAGAGAGAGAGAGAGAGAGAGAGAGAAAGAGAGAGAGAGAGAGAGAATTGGAACAAAAAAAGGAGATCCAAAATATAATATCAATGAAGGCCTACTATTTATTGACTTTTTGACCATGCATTTATATGGTACACATTTTGATTTTTTGTAAGTGTGTATGTTTATAAAGTCTTTTTCTATCATACATTTAAGCTTTACACTGCACAAATATTCAGTGATGTAACATATTTCATCCTGAGTTGGAGCGGTTAGACAAATTGTCTCAGTCAGACTTGAGTCCCGAATACCCATGATGTATCCAAGTTTGAAAGTAACTGCAGTTTTCATTTTCCACAATTTTGTCTCTTTGGCCTATCAGATGTTGGTACATATTTTTTGCTTCGTAACCATGACAATTCGAGTTTCCCTTTATTTGTCGTCTTAAATTAGATTAATACCTGTACTCTCCCGAGTTCCAGCTCGAACGATTTCATCTCAACTGAGCCCATGAGAGAGGAATCTAGTAGATCTGAAGTAACACTGTAGGCCTACTACTCTGTGATATATTGTCACATAGGCCTATTCATTAAATTAATTAAATGCAGCAAATCAAAATGCAAAAGAACGGTTGTTTCTCTGGTAGAGATTTTTTTTATCTATCGAGGAGAATGTAATCTACAAGTGGCACTTTTTTTAACATGATGCTGTCTCTTTTATTTCGACAATCAACGATGTTTGTAAAGATTGAAAGTGTTATTGAGTAGGTCAAGGAATAACTGAAGTTGTGAAAGCTTACAATTATAATATAGGCCTAGAGTCTAACATGATGATGATTACATGATACTGGCACAAAGTACAAAATTATCTTTACGAACAAATGAAGCATACTTAGACTAGACTTTTGATTTTATTAGGAGCAGTTTAATTATCCCACTGAGATGTCTTTTCAAGACAATCAGTCGTACAAACGACCATTTTCCCAGTTCCCTCTTGCATTTTTGTTTTGTTTTGTTTGTTTGAAGGTTTGTTTTGGTTTTTTGGTTTTTTTCTTTTTTTCTGCTATATAATTACTGACACTGTCCAAGAGGACTACTTGTCTAAGATGACACTTTTGTACTCAACAATGGTCATCTTGGAAGGTTCGGTCTTGCATTTGTTCAGCTTGTTGCATTTGGAAATGTTAAATCAGCCCGTTGTGATTCTGATCATAATGTTTTTTTGTTTTTTTAACATTTTGCTCAACAAATGACAGAAATGTTGTGAGACCTGTGGGTCTTCACAAATATTAAAGAGTGATTGATTAACTGAATAAAGGTGTGAAATAGATTCCGACCCTTTGAATTCTGAGGGAATTTTTGTACCTCAAGCGAAGTGTTGTTGTCGTCTACTACTTGTAAAGCTCCAGTCTGGCATACTCTCTACCTACCCACCTATCTTAAATATGTTAATTCATCTTCCTATCTGTCTTCCTTAGCATTTTACCTTCTTTTGTTCTGTCCATCTTTCTTTCTTTTTATCTCTCTATATATACGTAGCCTATTATTTTTTATATAAATATTTTTCTCGTTCCTTCTTTCTAAATATCTATTTATCTTTGTCACTTTATCTTCCCCCACCACCATTGACTGTCAGAGGTAACAGTAGATGATATAAATAAAGTACGGCAGCAAAATGTAAAGCAACATAATGTGCTCGTGTTTTCACTCCAAAGTATATCCCAAGCCTCATTTCTTTTGTACACGGGTGATCTAAGTGTGTCTCTTCTTAGAAGATCTGTAATTTTTGCTGCTCGAGTGAACATTTGTGGTGTAACAGTAAAGTTCTTTTGGCAGTCACACACAGAAGGCGTTAGTTCGATTCCTGTGTGGAAGAAGTTAATTGATAGAGAACTTCCGCCTGTCTGCTGGGACGTTGCATCCTTTTCAACCTGAATTGGTCCTACAGGCAATCAACCCTCCCCCTATGTGAACTAGTTAAATAATAATTGTATCAATGGAGGTGCATAACACAGTTACAATTACATGTATGCAATACAATGAGATCAAACGGGCGACCTTCTTAAACCATCACATTTCCTTCAATTATACAGATTCTCAGAACACTTGAAGGGGACAAAGCATAGGAACACATAATAAAGGTACATGTATACATTATGTGTGTGCAACATAATATTGTAAAGAATGATTTATAATCTACAAACAATAGGCTCAGTCACAAACAGTGACACAGGGTCTGGCCAGCTCCACTGATCAAACGCATTCAATAGCAGTCACTTCTGTAAACAAAACCGTGCATACTTGCTGACTATGCATAAGTGAACATTATTGGTGATGTGATAACTACTGATAGACAAACATTTATGGGTAATATACTAAACTACAGTAGTCTAATAGTCTACACATAGATGTGTGCTTAGTAATGGAATGTCCACCCAAAAAAAAAAACCCCGCAAGATTGTACACATTACAAAGAGATAGAATGTCCATCCAAAAGTAAAACCGCGAGGTTGGGTAATGCAATCAACACACGATGTCGTCTGTTGACATTGATTAAAGAAAACCTACATCGCTTGTAAACATCATATTATTATAGAGGTGCACGAAAACGTATATATATATATATATATATATTTATATATATAAATATATATACCCAGCGGCAACAGAAGCTTTCCACTTTGTTTTTGTTTTTTTTGTAACTGCGTCCTTGTTGGTGAGCGAAATGTTGCACATCAGTCACCATGAACCCAACGATGACTCCGCGTTGATCTTTTTCTAGAACACAAATTTAACAACGTGGTCATGTGACCCATATGCAAATTAACACATTTTGAGACTTAAGCTCTACCGAAATTATGAAATCTTCTAAACTGTGTTTAGATCAACACATCATCGACTTTAGAACCGAAAAAACAAGTTACATATACATTCCAGTTGGTTTTTGTCGTCTTCAATTGCTGTACACGTACAAGATGCCTAGATTAAGCCCCGAGGAGCGCTGTTGGGCAATTTGAATACTGCAAGCTGTAATATGGGCCCGTAGAGTGAGGCGGATGCTTCATTGCACGCATCCTTTCATCAATATCCTGAACGATTGGTTCCAAGTTACTGGGGTAACAGACCCAGACCAGTCAGGCCACAGGTCGATACGGCCCAAGAAGATACGGCTCTGGTATCTTTGAAATCCCTTTCTAACTACGACCAGCACACTGGAAGAGATATCAGCAATAGAAAGATACAACTTCGGCTTTAAAACACATTCGGACATCGAACAAGGCGGTCTAATAATGACCAACGTTTGCCATCTTTCCAATAATTACGCTTGAACAGACTGGGCCTAAGAGGAAGTTCCCAAAACGACAGTAACATTGTACAACGACTGGGACAAGCTTTGATTGAAGAGTGGAATGGACTGCCACAACAGTTAATTAAAATTAAAAAGACAAAAAACTGACTCAACCAATGCGCAGAATATGATGCCAAGCTTGCATTGTTGTAAGAGGCTACAATGTCTGCTACCGACGTGAAATTTTGAAATCAAGGGGTACCGGTTTGTGCTTAACATTGTCCCACTATAATGAGACATGGTCAAGAAACCAAGGTAACGCACTACTTGATATACTTTAAAATATGTCTGTGTCCATGTTTGTTTTTATATGTTGAATAATAACCACAATACAGGCATCTTTCCAAGTGGACAGTTTCTATTGCCGCTGTATTATATATAGATAGATAGATAGATAGATAGATAGATAAATCGATCGATAGATAGATCGATAGATCGATATAGAATAGATATAATATATATATATATATAATATATGTGTGTCTATGTATGACATACAAATGTGTAGGCCTTAATAATGTGCTCAACTTACAAAAATATCATGTAATCCTACATTGGTCGTTGGTTGAACTTTTAATCACAGTTTTTATACAATAAACTATAAACAAAGTACAAAGTATATCATTTACACATCAAAACATTTATCAGACTAGGAAACACGGTGACCTAGAGTGATTTTCATAAAGCGATAATATACAGCGGGTAAGATGTTCCGAAATAGCTTGGACTCAGCAAACCGTTAAATGCATGTGAACTACTCATGAATGAAATGGGAGGCCTACATACTGTACTGTAAAACTTAAGGATGAAAGGGTTTAAAGAATAAGAGACAATGTGAGAGTATTTCTACTTTGATTTTTGTCGGAGGAGATTTTTTTACCGAGGGGTTGGGCGGGCAGAAAGGTGTGGTGGGGTGTATTGTGCCTTGTATTTCAGCAACCGTCTCAATTTTTTAAAGAATGCATATGATATGGCAGCGTATCTTCTGTGTGAGCAAATATATATATGTGTGTGTGTGTGTGTGTGTGTGTGTGTGTGTGTGTGTGTGTGTGTGTGTGTGTGTGTGTGTGTGTGTGTGTGTGTGTGTGTGTGTGTGTGTGTGTGTTATAGCAGGGATGTTTCCAAAAAATGGTTTATTAATATTCTTTTTCGTACAAGCAGACAGAAAATCCGAATCAAATCGAATCGAATCGAACAGTTATTCTGTTCAGTCTTCGTTATCATGTGCTGTTCCCCAGACAAGACTGTTCCTATTACTTCCGGCCGCTATTCTCGCCTTCTGCTGTTCGTTGAACTTCACACATCCTGGCATGCAAGGGAGGCAACTCTCGAAGCCGATTTTGTCCTGAAGCCAATATGTCTGCATCATGCCTTTCCCCTGTGGAGTAGTTAGTTTAGTTTAAGTAGAAGTTTTACAGCGCTCGCAACTGCATGAGGTCATATGAGCGCCAGAAGATTAGATATGTTGCAAGAGAGTAACAAACATTAAAAAAAGAAGTAGGGGAGATAAGGACGATAGATGTTTGATAGGAAAGAAGAAGCAAACCAGACCAGAGCACCCGTCAACCACCCACTGTGGAATAGAACTGACGGAGGCATGCCAGTTTGTCACAAGTCCAGTTTGTCAATTCAGTTTGTGTTGTTCAATATTTCTTACTTTTTGTATGCAAATTAAAGCAAATTTAAATTACTCTGTAAAATTGCAATAAAGAATGTTATTTCGTTAAAAACAATTAAAAAATAAAATTCAATTCATAGTGGGCCTGTGACAGTCCCCGTACAGACAACTGACAATTCACAGCGTACACAAACAGGATAACACTGAAGGGGATTGCTGTGACAAAATCCCTTGCCTTGGAATATACCGTCCGTCTGCAATCGAGACCTGTTGTTAAATGTATGATATGGATTTCAACACCCCTTTCAATACTGCAGAGATTTTTGGGGCATTGTTTTAGTGTACCTAAGTAAAGTATACCCACACCCCTCCCCCAAAAAGTCACCTATTTTCTCGCCCTTGAAGTCTTCGTGCCTCAATACGATTATCAGCTAGATCTAGTCATTTCCAGTTCCTCTAGATATAACCCAGCTGACTGCAACCCCACCCACCGTTGGTTACTTAGATTAATATACGTGCGGAGCTCCCATTTTAAATCCGCTCTCCGAAAGGACTGAGACCCGTGGGTTTGAAAACTGCAAACAATCAAAGATCTTTTTAAGATTCAAACCGAGGCCAACCGCATTGTTGCAGAGCGTGGTGCTAATTGAATTATCGACGCTCTCTAACGACATTTTCACTGTAAAGTAGCTAATGTGTCTCATGAGATAAATGATAATAATAATATATAACATTTATATAGCGCATTTCCAAAAAAAGTAGCTCAAAGCGCTTTACATTGGAATACCCATTTTTCAAAAACCTTTCTTACTACTTCCTTTCTTCTCATGCAATATACATTAATGCTCACACACACACACACACACACACACACACACACACACACACACACACACACAAACACACACACAAACACACACACTGAGATTATTTTCATCCAGACATAGGAACAGAACAACTATAATTAAACATAACGTTAAAAGCTTATGAAGGATAGGCCTGTAGGAACAGAAAATGTATAAGATGTCGTTTGAAGCTATCAAGTGTTTTTATTTGTCTTAGTTTCATGGATAATCTGTTCCACATAAATGGACCAAGATATTGAAACTTTCGATGAAGGCCTAAAGGAGGAACAAAGCAAACAGCTTACGTTCCTAAACTCCAAGTCATACAAAGCCGAGCTACCACAAGTTCTTAAAAGAAGAGTTTATCCTTTTTCTAAAGCAAGTCGGTTTTACGTCCACAACAGCACAATTTAGATCACTTAACAGGCAGGATTCCTAATCCGGGCTGAGAGAGATACAACGTCCCAGCAGAAAGACCGAGATACTCGATAAAAATTCATCCCCACTCGGGAATCGAACTCGGTCCACTGCTACGAGGGCTGCCCTGTTTGTCACAGGTCCAGTTTGTCACAGGCCCAGTTTCTCACAATTCCATTTAAGTATTTGAGTATTGATGACAGTCATAATTACAGAACTTTAACACTGTAGTTGTAAATAAAGTTTGTTATTTTCCAACTTCAAATTGGTGATGTAGAAATAGTCAGTCTAAAATGTATTGTCAATCCAGCTTGTGTTGTTGAATATTTATTCTTGCTTTTTGTATGAAAATCAAAGCAAATTACTCTGTAAAATTTCAACAATTAATGTTCTTCCGTTAAAAACAATTGAAAAATAAAATCCAGTTCATATAATCAACCAACCCATCATTATTTTACTCTTTTGAGAGTATCAGTGATAACTTCCATCATGCAGGGCACAGTCGAGGCCTGTGACAAACTGGGCCTGTGACAAACTGGGCCTGTGACAAACTGGGCCTGTGACAAAAGCTCACTGCCACACCACAAACGTCGCTTATCCCTCCCTTCTGCCCT
>NW_004797926.1:150877-153130 GCF_000002075.1 Aplysia californica | reverse complement strand
ACACACACACACACACACACACACACACACACACACACACACACACACACATAAATGGACCAAGATATGAGAAAGATCTCTCTCCATATGATTTGTATGATTTTACAGGTGTCACAAGTAGGGTGTTATCGTTTGATGATCTGAAGATTATGAAGATTATAATTTGTCATCAGTACAGGTATTAAAATGTAGACAATATACTTCAATTATTATTTATGGAATCTAGCTATCACATGTGTCGACCTCAACATGCTGAAAACGAGACTTTTAAGCAAGCATCCCCCCTCTCTCTCTCTCTCTCTCTCTCTCTCTCTCTCTCTCTCTCTCTCTCTCTCTCTCTCTCTCTCTCTCTCTCTCTCTCTCTCTCTCTCTCTCTCTCTCATTCTCTCTCTCTCTCTCTCACTCACTCTCTCTCTCACTCTCTCTCTCCATTTGTTTCTCTCTGTCTTTGTCTGTTCTATGTCTACCTGTCTGCCTGCCTGTCTGTCATTTCGGTCTGTCTGTTTGTCTGTCTGTCTATCGGTCTGTCTGTCTGTCTGTCTGTCTGTCTGTCTGTCTGTCTGTCTGTCTGTCTGTCTGTCCGTCTGTCTCTATCAGTCTCTGTTTCTGTCTCTCTGTTTCTGTCTGTCTGTCTGTCTGTCTGTCTGTCTGTCTGTCTGTCTGTTTGTCGATCTGTCTCTCTCAGTCTCTGTTTCTGTCTCTCTCTCTGTCTGTCTGTCTGTCTGTCTGTCTGTCTGTCTGTCTGTCTGTCTGTCTGTCTGTCTCTCTCTCTCTCTCTCTCTCTCTCTCTCTCTCTCTCTCTCTCTCTCTCTCTCTCTCTCTCTCTCCCTCTCTTTATCTCTCTAAAATAAGAATACTTATCACCACCCCACCACACCCCTTTTTAACCAACTTGCGCCTTAAGAATTAACGAGACATTCAAAGAAAAAACTCAAAATAAATGTACTTTTATCCATCCTCTCTCTTCACGTTGCCACACCCACCTTAATGTCCACTGAGCCCCGACACTCGATAGTGTAGCCCCCAATGGCCTCTAGAGCCGAGTATGTCGCTGTGCTCAACTGAATACTGTTTGCTGAAAAAAATACAAACAATAATTATAATTACTTTTTATAAACGTACATCTTTTCATTTTTTCCAGCTTTATTTCTCTAATGAAGTTTTCTTCACACTTTCAGTGTATAATTGTCTTCTTTGGGTACGATACGAAAGACGCTGTTTCCCAGCTGCCTACCGGTGTCTGGGGTGTAGTGGTTGGGCGCTTGACCGGCGCACGCAGAAAACCTGAGTTCGGTTCTCGTGTGGAGAGAATTTTTTTAATTACATCTTCGTCTGTCTTATAAAGACTGCCCTCCACTGGACACCCGAAGGACATCGCAAGACGTGGAGACGTACAGCAGCATCTGAAATGAAGTCCTGGAACCATTTGTTGGGGACGTTGACCAAGATGGCCCAAAACAGACAGAGCTGGAGATCCTTTGTTGCTGCCCTAAACGTCAGATGGCATAAGTAAGTAAGTAAGTAAGTAAGTAAGTAAGTAAGTAAGTAAGTAAGTAAGTAAGTAAGTAAGTAAGTAAGTAAGGTAAGAAAGTAAGTAAGTGAGTGAGTGAGTGAGTGAGTGAGTGAGTAAGTAAGTAAGTAAGTAAGTAAGTAAGTAAGTAAGTAAGTGAATAAGTAAGTAAGAAAGTAAGTAAGTGAGTGAGTGAGTGAGTGAATGAGTGAGTAAGTGAGTAAGTAAGTAAGTAAGTAAGTAAGTAAGTAAGTAAGTAAGTGAATAAGTAAGTAAGAAAGTAAGTAAGTGAGTGAGTGAGTGAGTGAGTGAGTGAGTGAGTGAGTGAGTGAGTAAGTAAGTAAGTAAGTAAGTAAGTAAGTAAATAAGTAAGAAAGTAAGTAAGTAAGTAAGTAAGTAAGTAAGTAAGTAAGTAAGTAAGTAAGTAAGTAAATAAGTAAGTAAGTAAGTAAGTAAGTAAATAAGAAAGTAAATAAGTAAGTAAGTAAGTAAGTAAGTTCGTCTTTCTGCTGGGGTATTTCATCTTTCCTCACAACCTTAGTTGGCTTGACCCTAACAGAGTTCAAGCAGCCTGCCTCCTAGATTATCTCAATTGTGTCGGTGGGGTGTAAAACATCTAGCTACATTTTTTTTCCAGATGTATCTGGGAAATTTTGAATATTATCATAACAAGCACATAATATATAAACTGAAAACACGTAAAATGGATTTAGTTCCGTGCTTGTGTGTGTGTGTGTGTGTGT
>NW_004797926.1:148950-150142 GCF_000002075.1 Aplysia californica | reverse complement strand
ACCCCAGCCACAACGGGACCTGGGAGAACAGTAAGAGCTGGGAGAAACTGGCACGAACATGCCATGGACATGTATATTCATTTCAGATTTCGGTTGTTTTTTTGTGTTTTTTTAACATAGACTTTAAATGGTCGCTTTTAAGCGCAAGGGGGCGATCCCGAAAAAAAATGCTGTTTTGAGAGAATCGAAGGTAAAGCTTTTGCCCCTTGTTCAGTTTCTTTAAAAGACAAGGAGAGTTTTCTCTATAACCAAACAAAAATACACACCGATGAAACCAAACTTCTCCTATGGGTAGGGCAATGTCCACTTTTGGTGCAGGTCAAGATTACTGGAAACCTCCGAAATCTGGGTTAGCCGCTTGTCCTTAAAAGTGACCAATTATATTATTCTAGGTTGCGCACTGTCATGGCTGTCGCTATTTACTCTCCATAAAAACTTTGTTGCGAAAAGCAAAACACTAGTATCCCTATAGGTGAGAGCTAACGGCATCCCCACATCAACCCAACCCCCTTTTCCCCATCCATTTAGCTCCGAACTGAGTCATGTGGTGAGCAGTCTGGGATAGCATAATACGACTCTGTGATTAAAACTTAACTGGACAGAAATGTGAATGTAGGCGCAACGAGGCAAACCTCTCAGGTTGGGTTTTGGGGTTTTTGTTTGTTTGTTGTTGTTGTTGTTGTTGTTGTTGTTAATGGTGCTGTTGTTTTGATTTTTGGTGGTGGTGTTTGTATGTGGGGGAGGGTAACTTGAAAGTCCAAATATCTTCCCGACCAGTCAAAGCTGAAAGGCTTAGGCTTCGCAAGTAAGTCGACAGTGCTTTTTCGTTATAGATCTACGTTTACTAGCTCACACTGAACAAACACAACACATTTCCACAGGAACACACATGTTAACGTTTGTATTCAAAAATATAAAATTTACAAATCGACTGTAATATCCGAGGAATGTCTAAAACTAAACACAATCTCAGAACGACCACATGACCTGAGCTAATATTACTTAGAGAGACGAGCTTTTAATAAGAAAGTAAAGTAGAGTTGAAGTGTTGAAAGGGGCGATAAGCATACACAGTTAAGTAATTTACGCATAGACGCAAATCGTGGGCAGTTGTTTGCTCTTACTTTTCTATCAAGCATCTGTCGTCCTCATCTTTCCTCCTTCCTTTCTTTTCTTTTTTCTTTTTTTTTTT
>NW_004797926.1:146673-147668 GCF_000002075.1 Aplysia californica | reverse complement strand
GTTAACCAAGAGGGGTGGTGTCATCGAGCCGGGGGGTGGGGGGTGAAAAAGTAATCAAAGTCATGAGTGAGGAAGAGGATATGTTTTTTAAAATTTAGAGTCGTATTGGGGGAGGGTAAAACAGAAAAGAAAATCAAGAGGAAGACCAAGAAAAGGGTGACAAGATAGCATCAGAGAGCAGACGATTACAATCTGGAGACAGAAAACAGATGACAAGGCAGAGTGGAGGTCTTTGATGGAGGGGAACATCCTACAGTGGAAGGGAAATGCCTAGAGAGAAAAAAATTGGGAGAGGGGGTTTAGATCATGAATATGCAGAGGACGTAAACTCCTTAATCCTAACTATCCACACAAGACAACCAACGCCTTTGGTATTAGTATCATCATCATCATCATCATCATCATCATCATCATCATCATCATCATCAATGTCAAACATATGTTTTAATGTCCAGGAACAATGGCAATTCGAATGGAGTTATTTGGACGAGTGGAGGTACCCCTCTATGTATTTTGACTATGACGCCGAAAAAGAGACTCGCTCTCGCTCGAAGATTTCTTCGTGGAGTCCACCAGGCCCATTAAGGAAACAAACAAAAAATTATCATCATCATCATCATCATAACAACAACACGGAGGGCTAAATCTGAGGCAAACATCAGCGATCATGGTTTGCCACTCAATTCTCGGCTTGGATACTCTAAAAAATAATCTTTATTTGGCCTGTTCTTTGCCCGTTATCAATCAGTCCCACTTCTCTTATTTGTTCTCAGCCTACCCTGCCTCTTTTGCCTCATATTTTCCCTACCGCTACCAGTACTAACAGTGCAAGATAGACCTTTAAGTCTATGTATTAACGTAAGCAACGGCCTACTATCTACCAAAAGAGAGTGGCATCTACGCTGTTGCGTGTTATCCACTTTGCCGTCACACGCAGAAGACCCGAGTTCGATTTATCTGTGAGTGTGTGTGTGTGTGTGTGTGTGTTTGTGTGT
>NW_004797926.1:143423-144852 GCF_000002075.1 Aplysia californica | reverse complement strand
CTCTTTCTCTCTCTCATACACACACACACAACCACACATACACACACACACACACACACACACATACACACACACACACACGCGCGCACATACTCATACCTGGATATCCACAAGCAGAACTCTCACAGAGAGTATGATGACAGGGGCAAGCAACGTGAACACACAAACGAGGCTGATGCTGATGGAAATATCTTGGTACTCTCCCTTGGACACTTCTGCAAAATTGAGAACAAATTGAGGCTAAAGTAAACAGGGATGTGTATGATGCTGAAAAATTAGATGTTTACAGTCATAACGAGATCTACAAAACCCTTGAAAATCCATCTATCTGTAATCAGACCAAGTATTTATTGCTTGCAGAATTCTTTTCTTCCTAGATCTAGTTCATTGTTTACTTTGCGCGAGTAGGTTAAATAGGAGCGGAAATATAGACAGTAGAGAAGTGGCGGAAAAAGTGAATGATAAATATGTCGCTTTTAAGGACAAGCGGGCTAACCCAGATTTCGGAGGTTTCGAGGAATCTTGACCTACACCAAAAGTGGGCATTGCCCTACCTAATATAGGAGAAGTTTGGTTTCAGTAGTGTGTATATTTGTTTGGTTATAGAGAAAACTCTCCTTAAAAAAGAAACTGAACAAGGGTCCAAAAATTTTACCTTCGATTTTCTCAAAACAGCATTTTTCGGGATAGCCCTCTTGTGCTCAAAGGCGACCAATTTGACAGTGTACAAAGGAGGAATAGCCTTTCATATGCTAAGAGTTAAGATTCAAACTCCGTACCTTCCAGTCCCGCGATGATGTCCTCGGCCATGTCGCTCTGCAGGGAGAAGAGAGCGTCCACCATGAGAGTCATGTTGTCGAACCACCAGGTAGACTGGCGAAAGGAAGACCGGGAGACATTGTTCTCGTTGTGGCTGATTTCTTCACGCATCAGCTCAATGTGGTCAGAGGCGTTCAGTTGTCTGTGGGGGGGGGGGGGGAGGAATGGGAGGGGAGAAGGGACAGGGAATTTAAGGGACAGGGGACGGAGAGAGGGGGGGGAGAAGGGGGGAGAAGGGAGGAGGAGAGGTGAGAAGGTAGAGGGAAAAGGACAGGGGAGGGAAGGGGAGAAGGGAGGGAGAGAGGGGATGATTAGGGAGGGGGATGGGAAGAGTGGATAAGGAGTTGAGGGGGGAGAAAATGGGTTGGGGGTGAGAGGGGATAAGGAGGAGAGAGTTGAGATGAGACGGATGGGAAACAGTGAGGAAGATAACCAAAATCGGCTAAAACTTACAGCATATCAAGTGTCGATTGTTTGTCTATCTGTGATTATGTTAGCGTACGTATTTGTATGTGTTTGTGCGTGTGCATGATTTTAGTATTTATGAATGTATAACTGGGAGAGAGAGAGAGAGAGAGAGAGAGAGAGAGAGAGAGAGAGAGAGAGAGAG
>NW_004797926.1:140801-142119 GCF_000002075.1 Aplysia californica | reverse complement strand
GATAGATAGATAGATAGATAGATAGATAGATAGATAGATAGATAGATAGATAGATCGTGTTCGCCTACTTATATTCGCTATCCTTGTACAACAATTTCTTCATCTTTGGCCAAAAGAGTTGACAAGCCTCCAGGTTACCTGAAAAGAACAAAACACTGTCAGTTGTCAGCCAACACTACAAATGAATAAAAGTAAAGTTCAGCTCCCGCCCCCATTCAATAATTTAGACTTATTAAACGTGTTGCGATTGCCCTAACTCCCATTTTTTTTCGATCAGTGGCCCTACCCCCAATCTCCCCCCCAAAAAATTTAAAAACTACACTTTGTCTCTTTTCTATAGTATTCATTCGGCTGGGTTTGTAGATCGGCTCCCTTAGCCTAAGTCTAAGCAAGGATTAAGGAAAAGAGCTGTGCCCATTCGACTCTATTATTCAACATTCACTATTTTTGTAACGCTATACACAGCTATTGGACGTGTGGATGAGCTATTCAAATGTGAAGTGATTTTTACGGATAACGAATTTTCGTCTAATTTTTCTTAAACCGTCGTAAAATTAGAATTATTGCTAAATCTGAAATAATTGAGGATAACAGAGAGACACTTGCACCTCGAATGTGATGATTACAGATCCCCTGGCGGTCCTAACATCGATAGGAGTAGGCTTTGGCCCCCACCCGGGCAAAATTCAAAATAAATTCCTACCAATCTGAAAATGTTTTATTTGTCCCGCACGGTCACTGACTTTATGCAGTTACGAGTGTCGTAAAATACTTTTTAAAAATATTTGAAAAACATTGCAACAACACATATCAGATTGAAGCCCTCTCTCACTGCGAACCTATTATGGTCAAAACTGTGCCGCGCACAGTTGGACTCTCGCACTGAAAGCGTTAATTATCTGGTCAAGTTAGCTAGATCTACTTTTAAAAGATAATGCTCTAGCGAGGCTTATATCTATTGGTCATGAGTGTCTCATTATAAATTATGTAGGTTGCTTTCTGTTGTATTTACAAATTGAAAGTCAAACAAACCAGGCTGTATCTAGGTAGGACAAGATCCAGAGTCTAGGTATCTACTTGTATCTAATTTTCATATACACCTAAGCTTTTGGCGCTCATATGACCTTATGCAGCTGCGAGCGCCGAAAAACCTCTACTAAAACTAAAAACACCTAAGCTTTAGATCTGTTAGATGGATTGTATGTTTTTGTGACCTGCTCTTCATTGCTGTTATTATTGTCAAGATGAAGATCTCTAGCAGCTCGTTTGTTTTTGTTTTTGTTTGGTTGTTGTTGTTTTGTTTTTTTGTGTGTTGTTG
>NW_004797926.1:137123-138581 GCF_000002075.1 Aplysia californica | reverse complement strand
ATCCAACGCTTCCCTGACTCTTTGTATTACATATGTATTTGATTTTTGGTCAGGTATGCTTAATGTTGCTGTGTCTTCCTGGTATGATCTGTTACAACGGTCGAAGAGTTGGATCTAACAAAACGAGATGACAGCGACGGTTACATCTAGATCTAGATAGTTGACGGAGAGAGACGAGAACAGTAAACTACGAATGTAGCTAAGAGACGTGTATTTGAACTTTCATTGTTGCTTGAACTCGCTAATTGATATTTGATCAGGAAAAGGTATAGATCTAGAGAGCAGACGGTGAGTATTGAATGCGAGAAACGTGAACAATAAACAACGAACGTTGCTAAGAGACAGGGTAGCTTGAACTCTCTTTGTTGAATTAATTTGACTATTTTGATATTTGACCTTTCAATGATGCATTTGAGCTCTCTGTTATGATATTTGATTGGGAAAAGGTGTATAAGTTCAACGCCCTTTTCTGCACTGTTTTGCTGTTGTTGTTGTAGTTCTTCTTCTTTTTCTTCTTCTTCTTCTTCTTTTTCTTCTCCTCCTCCTCCTCCTCCTCCTCCTCCTCCTCCCTCTTCTTCTTCTTCTTCTTCTTCTTTCTTCTTCTTCTTCTTCTTCTTCTTCCTGATGTTGTTTGTATTTGGTTGCTTTTTCTGTGTTGTTGTTTTTTCTCTCTGGGGGGAGACTTGTTTGTTTGTTGGGGTAGTTGTGTGTTGTTGTTGATTTTTAATGTAAGTGTTTCTACGCCCGTATCAACAAAATTCAGATTATTTAGGAGGCGAGTTTCCTACCCGGCCGGTCAGGACCAATCCCGGCTGAGAGGGATACGATATCCCAACAAAGAGACCGAGATACTCGAGGAAATATCTCCGTCCTTGGGAATCGAACTCGGATCTCCTGCATGCGACAGGGAAGCGCTTTACTGCTACATTACAGACGCTGGCTCAACACTGTCCTGTTATTTGGTCGCTTTTAAGCACAAGGGAGCTATCCTGAAAAAAGCTGTTTTGAGAAAATTGCAGGTAAAGTGTTTGGACCCTTGTTCAGGTTCTTTAAAAGACACGGAGAGGTTTTTTGTTTAATATATAACTTATAACCAAACAAATATACACACCGATGAAACCAAACGTATTCTATAGGTAGGGCAATACCCACTTTTGGAGTAGGGCATGATTTCTGGAAACCCCCACAATTTGGGTTAGCCTGCGTGCCCTTAAAAGCGGCCATTTAAGAGGCGATCTCTGGTAGAACCTAGCCTAATAAGTGGAGAGCCTAAAAATTCTCCAAAACAACAAATTCAGAAGGTCATGTCGGGGGTTTGAACCAGGACCATCCCCTCGACTGTTACGTCCAGCTTGCTACAAACTGAGCTGACGGTGCACTCGTGGAAGAGAGTCAGTTAGTGGGTGTTGTTATTGATGTTGTTTCTTTTTAATCTGGGGTGGGGGGGGGTGTTGTTTG
>NW_004797926.1:135236-136663 GCF_000002075.1 Aplysia californica | reverse complement strand
ATGGTAGTGAAAGTGTTAATTTCTCTAGTATTGAAAGTGTTAATTTCTCTGATATTGAAAGTGTTAATTTCTCTGGTAGTGAAAGTGGTAATTTCTCTGGTAGTGAAAGAGTTAATTTCTCTGATATTGAAAGTGTTAATTTCTCTGGTATTGAAAGTGTTAATTTCTCCGGTAATAAACGAATAATGCATTGCAAAGCTGTAATAATCAATTTTCCATCTTAAATCACAGACTGTCTCGTCCCTTACCATCCACCAAACAGTTCACATAGTGCAAATCTGCTTTCAAACTACGAGCATGTCTTAAGAGATATTATGATGGGGCTTTCACATTATCTTGCCCATCTGAGAAACGAAATGTCGAATGAACTAAGATCTATCATTTATTCAGAAACCTTCAAAAAAATCTAAAAGCCCATCTTTCTCAGAAATACCACTGCCCTGCCATTTTAAGTTGAGGTGATGCTCTTTTTAGTCTGATTGTCTTGGTGTATAAAGGAAGACTACAGTGGTTGTGCGCGAACACGTGTGCTTGTGTCTTTGTGCATGAGCCAGTGTATCTGTGTGTGTGTGTGTGAGAGTATAGCTGCTTATGTATGTTAACGTGTTGTTGTTTCACGGGTGAACATGAATAATTTCACGAACTGGAACGTTGCTTGAATAACCAATTTCAACATTTCAGTATTGATGCCAAAATGACTAGAGCCTAGTTAGGGAGTGGGCGCAATAGATACATTCATACTGATTTTGTATTACGGTTTCCATTATTTATAACTTTGAAAGACAACAAACAATATGTATATATTAGATCTAAATGAATCAAATTCTTACTTCTAAAGTGTGCATGATCGCTCTACGTGTGACGCAACATTGTCTTTGGTGTGTCCCTGATCGGATGTAATAATACAACCTGCCCGCTACATCCTTTCAGATTTAAACCAAGAGTTAATGGTGCTATATCTTATCCCTTAAAGCTCGAGCAAAGACAAAGAGCAAGTTAAATAGAGATAGAACGACGGAAAGAGGCGTGAACGAACATTTAGAAGAAAGAATGACAGAGGAAAAAACCTGAGCCAAAGACAGGGCGTTGGCATAAGAAAGGCAGTTGTATCTGATGATGAAAAGCTGCAAAGGTAAATGTGAATGACGTTTACAAGGCTTACAGCAAAGTCTTTAAAAAGATCACGATCCGTAGAAGAGAAATGCCTCCCCTTGTGATTCTGTGGCCGAGGGCAGGGGTGGGTGGTGGTGGCATGTGTTTGTGTGTGTGTGTGTGTTTGTGTGTTTGCGTGTGTGTGTGTGTGTGTGTGTGTGTGTGTGTGTGTGTGTGTGTGTGTGTGTTTGGCGTGCGTGCGTGTGTGTGTGTGTGTGTTGTTGTTGTTGTTGTTGTTGTTGTTGTTGTTGTTGTTGTTGTGATTGCTGTGGTTC
>NW_004797926.1:132329-133756 GCF_000002075.1 Aplysia californica | reverse complement strand
TCGGTGGCGCTTACAAAACACACACACATACACACACACACACACACACACACACACACACACACACACACACACACACACACACACACACACACACACAAGCTCTGAAGCTCAGTACCACTACGACATGCATTTTTTTTTTTTAATATCTAAAAAAATAGATCTATCATATATTTCAGATATAAAGTTGAATGGGGAGAAATAAGGGTGTTAGATGGTTGATAGGAAAAAATGCGCGAACCGCAACAGAGCACCGGCTAATCACTCACAATTATGGTGACAAGAGTTGTATAGTTTTAAATGCCATATTCAACACTAATATTATTAATTCAAGAGATAGGGGCCCCTAATTTAACGTCCATCTCCTGATTGGACCAGAGCACCTTTGGACGGAAGGAGGAGAGATTGAGTGGACAGTAGAAATTGTGTAGGTTAAATGCATATTTCAAACATCAAGTACTAGATCTGAGACAGACATCGGCGATCAAGATTTGCTATTTATTCCTTTAACCGGATGCACTCAGAAAAGTTACATTAGCCTGATTAGGCATCTGATTAGGCTTTCCAGTTTGGTTACCTCTGGTCTACCCTGCCTTGTTTGCCTTAAATCTTGCCTGTGTAATCTTCTTTTCCTGGTCTACCCTGCCTTGTTTGCCTTAAATCTTGTCTGTGTAATCTTCTTTTCCTGGTCTACCCTGCCTTGTTTGCCTTAAATCTTGCCTGTGTAATCTTCTTTTCAAACATCCTTTGTCATTGTCTCTCTTTCTTCTTTTCTTTGTATGTTACTCTCCAGTACCACCTCCAATCCTCGGCACTTAAAAGATCTATTTGTGTTTCAAATACCACAAACACTCTTACTAAAAAATATATAAAATAAACTAAAAAGAAGTGGCTTTACGGTGATCTTCACCTTCTGGGCCTTGGTGTTGAGGTCA
Organism: Aplysia californica; assembly: GCF_000002075.1. Lineage (NCBI taxonomy): Eukaryota > Metazoa > Mollusca > Gastropoda > Aplysiida > Aplysiidae > Aplysia > Aplysia californica. The sequence goes on along the minus strand of NW_004797926.1, from coordinate 132,821 downwards.
ACGACAGCCATGATGACCAGGGCTGCTGTGGGCAAGATGGTCAGGGCCAGCATGCGCGCCATCTGGATTCGACGACCTGGACAAAGACGCAAAATTACAAGAAACGACAATACGTAGGATGAGTTGTGATTGTAGATCTAATTGTTAATATTTTAGTATCCCATGAACATAAACTGTATCATTAAGTATTCTCTCTCTCTCTCTCTCTCTCTCTCTCTCTCTCTGTGGTTCTATTTTCTTTAAGTAAATAGTTTCTCACCGAAACATCCAGTCAATGAACACGTCGACAATATCGTTGTAGAAGTCCATCTCGTCGTGGAAGGTCCTGTAGGACGGGCGGGCATAGACCAGGGTGTTCCGGTATTTGTCCAGCATCAGCTGAAAGTCCATGAAGTCGTTGTACTTGTCCATGGGCGTCACTGTGGCGCCGGGCCACACGTCCAGGGCCAACAGTCTCTGGTCCGTACGTCAGGGGACGGTGAAATAGTCATA
>NW_004797926.1:128012-128853 GCF_000002075.1 Aplysia californica | reverse complement strand
TCTCTCTCTCTCTCTTTCTAGCTTCCTCACTTTCCCTCTTATCTATCTATCTATCTATCTATCTATCTATCTATTTATCTATCTATCTATCTATCAATCTATCTATCTATCTATCTATCTATCTATCTATCTATCTATCTATCTATCTATCTATCTATCTATCTGTCTATCTATTTATCTATCTACCTACCTATCTATCTGTCTATCTATATCTATATCTATTTGTCTATCTATCTATCTCAGTAAAATGCGTGAGCTTACCCGATTTGGTTAAAGAGTTTCCGTGACATAAACGGAAAAAGAAGTTGCTGTGTTTCCGCCGGCCTCTCGATGACGTCGTTGACATATTTCCTTCAGATCCGGAACCCATGGTGGACACTTCCTGCAAACAGAAATCTTATTTGTTATTTAGACAGAGAAAGTTTTAAACTGTATTGACGTACATCACTTGAGAAGCACTGAACTCTGGTCACAAAAACGGGGAGAAATTACCAACTGAAACCGAATCTCTACGAAACTGTAGAAATACGTAGGTTTTGGGGAGTTGTTGTTTTGTTTCTTTTGTTTGTTTGTTTGCTTGTTTGTTTGTTTGTTGTTATTAAAATTAAAGAAAATAAAAAATAGATGAGACAAAACATAAAAATTGACGTCTTGCGAAAAAGCGACATTCTGTTACAATAATAGGTAAAATGAAAGTTCTAGGACAGAAAATCTGAAAGATGATGATTGTAACACAAAGAGTAAGCACTTTTTAGATTTACAAGTGACTGGAGTATTATAATACGTAACAAGTCCGGATACCATAAACTGACCAAAAATCGTCAATTTAAAACCACTCCGC
>NW_004797926.1:124189-125462 GCF_000002075.1 Aplysia californica | reverse complement strand
AGATAGATAGATAGATAGATAGATAGATAGATAGATAGATAGATAGATAGATAGAGTGGGTGTGTATATGTATATATATATACACACACACACACGTATAGGGGGTCTAAAAGACAGAGGACCCACTTAAAGGACAATAAATTGCTCATCAGTGCACTAATTTAAACAAAACTCCGAATAAATAAATTTCAATCAGGGTTGCATCAATTTTGTAAATATGAAAAAAAAATCCACCAACACCTTCGAGAAATATAAAGTTTTTAAAATGTCAATCAAAATCGGGTATTAAAAGCGTTCAGCGACAGGAGTGTGGTCGGCCCGTTCTGGTTTCAGGGAAAAGACGGTAAAACCACCACAGTCACATCAGATGGATATCTCAAGTTTTGGAGAAGTTTGGAGAGGAGAAAGTGTTGTGCTGTAAGTGATCTGGTTCCAGTGGGATGAGGCCACACCCCAAATGTCTTGAGTGGCCCTTGTATGGTTGTAAGAAAGGTTTGGTGAACGCCTTAAAAGTAGTAAGTTTACCAAGGAATGGCCACCACTTCCCCCAAACTTGAGCTTCTACAATTATTACCTTTGGGCGTTTTTATAGACAGAATCTAACGAAAAAACTTAAATGATCGAACCGTTGAAACCCAGTGTTGAACAGGACGTCCAAAGAATCGGCCCAAATACATGCCACGGAGTTATTCAAAATTTCCAGTGGCTTATTGAAGCTTGTATGTAGAGAAATGGTCAACACCTTGAGATTTAAATAGCCATCACCTCTCTAAGTTTACTTGGCAACATCATTTTGCATAAATTTGTTCTTCAAAGTAAAAATAATGACCCTTTGAAATAGAACGTGTATTGTGGTTCTTATTCTTATTCTTATTACAACATATAAAAACACAAATTGACACAGGCATATTTCGAAGTATGTCAAGAAGTGCTTAACCTTTTGCTTCTTGACCAAGTCTCATATTGAGGCATAATGTTAAGCACAAACTTGTACCCCTTGATTTCAAAATTTCACGTCAGTAGCTGGCATTGTAGCCCTTTACAATGTGCGGAGCATAATTGACAAAACATGTACTGTTTGTGGGTCACGTGACCACGTGGTTAAGTTTTTGTTCAGGAAAAATATCAACGTGGAGTCATCGTTGGATACATAGTGAGTGATGTGCAACATTTCGCTCTCTAACTCAAGTGAACTAGGGCGCAGTCACAAAAATCAAAGTGGAAAGTTTATATTGCCGCTGGGTACATACATACGATATATTATATGTATATA
>NW_004797926.1:115303-122746 GCF_000002075.1 Aplysia californica | reverse complement strand
CTACTACTACTACTACTACTACTACTACTACTACTACTACTACTACTACTACTCGACACGGCACAGACCCATTCTACGAACGGTGATATAGTGATAGGAAATCACAAGATAAAATGTTTGTACCGGTACCTGATTCATTGCCGTAAGACCTCTGTTTAGACAACATTGCTGGTATATGCGCCATCTGGAACTCAATCCTGGGCAGCAGGTCTGTTTGCATGTATCCTAATAGATTCCCTGAACCTAACACGACTCATTGCGACATATAATTGTCAATGTGAAAAAAATCGTCCTGAAAAGAAACCTCTATCCTTTTCAAAGTCTGTCCCTGAGCTTTGTTGGCAGTCATTGCAAAAGCAGGTCTAACCGAAATTGTTTCCGTCGCATATGGAAGGGAAATATGTTATCTGAAGGCATGAGATGTAAAGTCTCTTTCCGTCCTGTGGACCGCAAGCAACGACTACATCAATTACATGTTGATGAAGGTGTTGAATCACATATCGAGTCCTCTTGCAGTGGCCGTTTGTGGGATCCAAATTTCTCAGCAACATGACAATGTCAGTTTGTGGGGTGGCATACCTGACGGACATAGAGAATTGATAAATTCGATGGGGTATTGGGGTTCATTTTCTTCAAACCGAATCACTGCTCCAGTAGACTTTTTCTTCTCCGGGAAAGGACTGCATGATCAGGTTGTTGATTCTGTCTACTTCTGTGATGGGGGAACGGATGATGGAGCGGGAAGCCAACCAGTAAGGATTTGTGTTAGATTGCAAGTTACCGAAGACAACATTTATCAACTCTCGTTCGCTGTTCACTGTGATGTCATCTTGCAGTTTTATCGCAAGCTCTCCGATTTGCTTGCATACGTTGTGTTTGCCATCGCCAATGTTCAGTATATAGTTGGAGAAATCAGCAGTCTCACCTGTAAGTAAAACCTTCTTGTCAGTCTGAGCACATTCACATGCTCCCACAGATATGATGATTTCAAGGTTGCATTGACTATCTGTGATCTTGAGCCATGGCGAACTACGGGTAGCATTTGGCGCCAGTCACCCGACATCAGCACAGTTAGCCCACCGAACAGAGAGTCATTCCCACATATGCCTTGAAGTGTTTGGTCTATGGCTTTAAAGATGTGTTTGTGGGCCATTGATACTTTATCAATGACGAGCAGCTCTGTTTGGCGTAATAAAGTGCAACTGGCATCTCGGGGACTCACACTGCACATGGACTGTTCGTTCACACACAGAGGTATTTTGCATCCTCTGTGTAATGTTCTGCCATTTGACAGCAGAGTTGCTGCAATGCCTGACAGAACTGTAGCAAGGGCGATCTTCTTAAAGGAACGGACAGTCGCAAGAATCAGGTTTATAGTGTGGATTTCCCTAGTCCCTCCTTTTGCCTCCAGGGCAAATATCTTGCCTTGCTTCTGTACAACTGACTCTATCACAGCATCACACACGACTCTGTGTTCTTCATTAAGCTTTGAGTACTCTTGACTCACCTTCTCTCGCATGTTTTTTGTGTCAAAATTTAACTCCTCATGGACAATTCTTGATTGTTCTCCCTTAACGTGACTGTGTTCTGCAGGTGGTAGCTGAAAGTCTTTGTTCAGATTCAACCTATCATTATCAAGAATGGGCTGAAGTTGTAGCAACACTTGGTTCTCAATCTGCGGATTCAGCTCTGTGACCTTGTCTCTCATCATGATGTCCCGGCACAGTTCCAATTTGTACTTGTGCAAAAATGAGAGAGGATCAGCTGGGCGACAATAGATGAGACTGGTTGTAACGGCAAGACGTAACTGGGGTCCAAATCTTATGGGAGATGCTTCTTGCATTGCTGCATCCTTCTCAGTGTCACCATCGAGCAGTCCAAGTTGTTTGCATGCGTCTTGATAAGATGAGCAACTTGATCCATTTACTCGATGAAGAACAATATGAAACGGAAGTAGTCCCCAGTCAAAAAAAACTAATATTCCGTGGGCCAATAGAAGCAGCTGAAATAGAACTATGGCATACACACACGACAAAACACAAACCGCACTTGTGTCCGTGTTAACTACTCAAAAAAAGTAGAACGACAAAGCACAAATAGCACTTCTGTTCTTGCGAACTACTCACACGCACGAAGACGAAGAAGCACTATAAGAAACGAAAGTAGTCCAAAGTAAAATATGAAATGTCTAATGGCAGAGTGAAAATATCTGAGAGCTTCGATTTACAGGAAAAACCATCAAACCTGAAAAATCAAAAGGTAGTTTCCGAACTTTGAAAATATGCCAAAGTAACCCTTTGGGGCAATTCTAGTCTGAATCATATTTTTGTAGTTTTTGTGGGCACCTATGTAAAAACTGTTACTGATCCCACAAACGGGCTTAGCTCCATTATAATAAGATTACTATTACTACCATCATCATCATCATCATCATCATCATCATCATCATCATCATCATCATCATCAATGGAGGAGGGTGTCAAACATCTGTTTGAATGTCCAGGAACAATGGCAATTCGAATGGAGTTGTTTGGACGAGTGGATGTGCCTCTAAGCATATTGACAATGGAGCCGAAAAAGAGCCTCGCTCTCGCTCGAAGATTTCTTCGTGGAGTGCGCCAGGCCCATTAAGGAAACAAAAAAATTCATCATCATCATCATCATCATCACCGTCATCATCATCAACAGTTTTCTTAGTGCAAAGGTGCAAACACCAGTTCTGATTTCGTTGACTTGGGATAATGTCACAATAACATTTGGAAAATTGAAGACGCTTGGCTTGTCCAGATCTATTATAGCCCTTTGTCTGCTCAGTTTGCTGTTCGGGCTCCACTTCAATGTGTTCAGGACGTGTTTTTCTGTCTTGAGATGACAATTTTTAAAGATCAATATCTTAGCACCAACTGGAATTTTCAAGCGTGAATCGAAAGTCGCCGTGGGCTTAAAAATGTTCGATCCAGTCAACCTCATGCATCTTTGCACACCCGAAGAAACCTTTAGAAAACAGCAGATATTTTTGTTCAAGCATTGAAGACGAAGAATGTCGTGGTGTTTGAGATTATGACGTCCTTCGTCTTATAGTCCGAGAGCCGGGTCTATATAAAGTACTAGAACCTTGTTTTTCATCATAAAGTTTTTTTCTTTGGTGATTCTGCTTCCTCAGGGTGTCTAGACTGCATATCAGTCGGGGGCCAACTTGTATCTTATGGGCATAATTTTTTCTGCTGGCTGAAATACACCAACCCGTATCATGTAAGAATGATGAAGGAGCGACTAAGGCTGGGAAATGAGTCGCTTTACCAAAATCCGGATAATATGTTAGTACACCTCTTCGGCAAATAATATGTTATGAACCGCTTCGGCAAAATCTTTTAGATAAACGGGTTAGCATTACTTCATCAACAAATGGGTACACTCACTTCGGCAAACGGGTCAGGAAGGAGAATTTAGAGTCTAAATTCGGATAATATTTCATTGAGAATTATCCGGTTATCCGGATATTTTATCCGGATTTTGCCCACCTCTACCATGTACGAGTCGACCAAGATTCGCGCGAGGGTACTAGATCTAGGCCTAACGCTAACAGCTCCTGTCGCCGTGATGTCACATGATGCACCGAAAGGTGCACAGCACAGCCTGCTGTAATATGGACTCAGCTAGCAAAGCAAGGAGACATTGGCGGACCGTGCTTCGTCACACCACACTTCCGTAGAAACAAAGAATGTAGGAAAACGCTACGTCACCACGAGAGCGTGATGCGAATAGGCTGGTTCATGCAACATGCACATGCACACACACAGTGTCTCACTCAATTACTTTTAAACACAAACTTGATGAGATAAAGAACCCACCGTTGATCAAATCGAGACGGATTAGTAGTCTACTGAAAGCAAGCCGGCAACGAGATGATGGACTCAGTCAGAGACTTCCAGAAGATGCTCAGTTTATACTGTGTCACAAGAACTATATGAGCACACATTGTTCCAGAGACCATATTAAGCGATTTTTACTAAAGCAAAAGACTGAGGAACTTTCTGAAGAAGAACCCAAACGTCATAAGGGCAGTACTAGTTCGTTTAATTTTCACGAAAATTGTTTTGTTGTTGTTGTTGTTGTTGTTGTGGAGAAGCATGCTCACTGATACTCCTCCAAAACACCCAGATCGTTGGAAAAAGCCTACTTATGCCGAACTGGACAGGAGAAAGGGAGGAAGATCACCAAAGAAGAACTACAAAAAACGTGCCAAGGAACGTGGGGACAAATGGGGAACGGATGTCAGTTTCCGTGTGTCATCAACAGTCAGTGATTTGCATGCAGCAGACGTTAGGTATCAGAGAGACTGCCACACATGGTTCTACACAAACTATCCAACGCAATCAACTAGCTCACCTACAACGCATGGCAATATCTTCGGTATGCTGGTTGACGAGATTCGATGAAACAAATCACGAATGTGGAATAGTGTGGAAGTCCATGAACGCTATATATCTCTCGGACTCGCAACCGTAAGGTCCTGGGTTCGAATCCCGTCAGGGGCCCGACGTTGTGTCCTTGGGAAAGGCACTTTACACGAATTTTCCTCACTTCACCCAGGTGGGAATGGGTACCCGGCTATAGACAGCGAAAGATCTTGTCAGTTTGTTAGTGTTTGAGCGCTTAATCAGCTGCTTACACGGGAAGCTGAGAATGTTTCGGAGTGTTCTATGGTCTGCTGGGGTAATAATATAGTGTAAAGCGCATAGAGCCTGCTGTTGAGCGGGAATATGCGCTATACAAATTCTATTAATTATTATTATTATTATTATTATTATTATTATTATTATTATTATTATTATTATTATTATTATTATTATTATTATTATTATTATTATTATTATTATTATTATATATTGAACTTGGGGGGAAGACAAATCGCGACGTACGCTCCTGAACCATGTATCTGAGAAGCTACACCCAGAATTGCTGATCCTGTCTCACCAGGTGTGGCTTCCATCCTCGTCTTCAGGAGCACGGCTTCAGTCTAGATGCGTATTGTGAATGGTGAAGAATACTGCGATGGACGAGCCATATCATGCTTGGTTAGTGTGATCAAAGCAGAATGTCCAAAGCACAATCGCCATACGTCCCCAATTCGTCTGCCTAGGGGATTTGTCATGAATGAGTGCAGCCTTTGCTATCGGTCCTTGCAGCTACAGACCCCAAACTGGATTCTACACTGCCAGCAGCAATGATCGGCCACACTGTTACGAGTACATTCAGCAGCTATTTCACAAACTTGCAGCTTAGACTTAGTGTTCTGTTGAGTCGACAGAGGAAGTTTATAGACGAGCTTCACACGTATGGAGTCACCACCTCATACGACGAACTAAGGCGCTTTCCGTGTTCAGCTACTGTTGCTATGGCATCTGTTCCACGAGGACTGGCCTACTTTGACAGTAAACATGGACTTGTTGAAGTTGTAGCTGACAACTTTGACACGCAGATATCATCTCCAAAAGACAAGCCAACACCCAGAGGTCAGAGCAGGTGTGGGAAATGCAAGACATTCCAGCCATCATGCATCTCAGCAAAACAGTAACAAGTCCGATAATCTTACACTTGGTGACATTGCAGTTCAACGGTACACAGGAAACACGAAACCACTTATGCCGGAAGAACTGAGCCTATGACATGTCCCATCTCTGGTCTTTCTTGCCACACGTTTCTCTGAATAGAACTGAAACTCAAGATCTATCATTTTTTAAACAGGCACTCGGCGAAGATGCAAGACCTGAGTATGGACGTGTATAACACACAACGTACCCGCAGTGCAGAACAACAACCCCAACCAAAGACAGATGTGGTGTACAGCCCATTCCTGGACATGATCCCATCTGAGCCAGACACCATGAAGACAGCAATGGTTGAAGCCAAGGGTCTGACACAGCTCACTGGTCATGGATGGACAGTATTCACCAGTGACTACTAGCTGTACAAAGAACTTGTCCACATCACATGGGTTGACAAGGAACAGTTTCAGAAGTTCATCCCAAGACCTGTTGGTATGCACATGCTGAGGAGTTTTGTTAGTGCTGTGGGATACCTGATGGGAGGAAGTGGCATTGAAGACACACTTGGCTCAGCATTTGTAGGGGTGCCAAAAATGTTGACACGGAAAAAATACCCACAAAATGTAAAAGCATTGAGACTTCTTGTTGAGGAGTTACTGCGACTCATTCTTCCCAACACTGACGTTCACACCGTGGCTGCACTCACGCAATGTCTCGTCACCAAAAGCACCCAGAGCAAAACCACGAGACTTTGGGTTGAGTGCTCCTTGACCCAGTGTTCATTATGATGGCCTTTGTTCGGGCTGAGAGAGAAGCTGACTGGACTCTTCATTTGTTCGCTGTGGAAAAGATGTTCCCTTACATCTTTGAGTCTGGAACGTCAACTATGCTCGCTACTGCCTTTACTATCTCCGATCCATGCAGCGCCTGCTTCCACACGTCTTTAATTAAATACTTTAAAGTAATATTGTAGTCTATATATAAATATACATATATATTATATATATATATATATATATATATATATATATATATATATATATATATGTGTGTGTGTGTGTGTGTGTATGCGTGTGTGTACGTGAGTGTGTGTGTGTGTGTGTGTGTGTGTGTGTGTGTGTGTGTGTGTGTGTGTGTGTGTGTGTGTGTGTGTGGCCCTCTGCCACGAGACAGAACTTATCCATGCGAGGTCGTGATTCTAATGCGACGATTTCAAGTGTATTGCGGATCAGCACATTTATGAAAACTATATGGCGGCCATCTTGTTTTCTTTGAAGTTGCAATTTTATCAAATATTTGATGTGTATTTCAACAAGTGTGGTTACTTTTGTCACACTGAATGCTATTTAATTAAGTTTGTACATTTTTATGTCTTTAAATGCATGATATCCCTCACAACATCTTTCACTCGAAATTCTGCGGTGGCCATCTTGGATTTTCACTTTTAAACAAAAATGCCCAAAGTTTAGCATTTGGCCCCCATTAGATTTGAAATCAGCAATGAAAACTCAGTTAAAATCACCAAAGAAAAAAACTTTATGACGCAAAACAAGCTTTTTCATTTGGCGCTCGGACTATTATCTTTGAATGGAGCTCCGTGTTTTCTTCACAAATTACAAATGCAAGTGGCTGCCCGTACTTTCGTAGAAAGCGTCGCGATGGTCAGTCACTCGGCCATTTTACTGTCCTTGTCCTCGCACTGATAGAGTAAAACAGTCAAACATACCCTTAAACACACACACACACACGCACACACACACGCACGCGCACACAAACACACACACACACACACACACACACACACACACACACACACACACACTCACACCCCCCCCCCACACACACATACACATGTATACATGAACACATACACACACACATACATACATATACA
>NW_004797926.1:113218-114316 GCF_000002075.1 Aplysia californica | reverse complement strand
GTCACGATAGTTTCAAATAAATCGGAAAACAGAGCAATCGCAAATACCACACAATACTTGGACTCGGCATTCAATGTGCTCATTGTTACATTTATTTTGTGTAGAAGACATTGGTTTGTGTAGTGCACAAACCCTTTGATCTTCTACTCTATTAAATTTTGGACACAATTATTTGTCATTTCATCCCAAATGTCACAGAGAGTTGCAAACAAGGGGTCTGTATGGGGAGCAAAACCGCTTTTCTTCACCTGCTGTTTTATAGGACTTCTCAAACCTGTAGGATTCATATCGGGGTTATTAACTGGTGACTACTCCAGCGTTGATTGGATTGGATTTGGTTTTCCAAGAATTTTGTAGTGGCATTGGCTCTGTGGGAAAATGCTTCGCAATGCATGGCGATGTCAACTTGAATGACGCCATGAGGAAAATAAGGGTAAGACATGACACTGGAGCATTCGTGCGATGTAGTCCTCTTAACCACCCCATCCGGTGATTGTCATGAGGGCGGTTTTGTTCATTCTACCCCTGACCATCAGAACCATGGCAGTTTCATGGCCTCTTTTCCTCAATGACAGATGATCGTGTCCAAAATCTAACTAGCACAGTTCAAGTGCAATAACGATGTCGTACTCGACCCGAAACCAATAGCTCTTGAACAAAACCAAAATTTAAATTTATGAGCCTGTATAACTGTTAAGTCAAGGTTTTGCGTGGTATAAATTTTTGTAACAGCTATGTCTTACCAATCCGTTGAAAAATATAATCAGTAAATACTGTTCTTTGCAGAGTCAATAATATTCTTATTCATTTGATATTCAATAAAGTCCATTCCATCAATGTTGATTCACCTCAATGTACGGGCGAACACACTTTTACGTTTCTCTGATTTCGCACAACTTTGCAAAGCCCGATTTTTAAGGTCAATTTTGAGTGACCATATTTCGGGTGTCTCTTAACACAGATGAAATAGTAATATGTCAGATTATGCAGAATTTAACTAGCTTTAATTTGGTATGCTGCATGAGCAGGTAGTACAAGGCAATAACATGATTACATTTTCAAGTTTCTTTTGGACGCCACTATCTATGTATATATATA
>NW_004797926.1:111804-113112 GCF_000002075.1 Aplysia californica | reverse complement strand
TATATATATATCGGGCTAACCCAGATTTCGGGGGTTTCAAGAAAACTTGACCTACACCACAATTGAGCATTGCCCTACCTATAGGAGAAGATTGGTTTCATTGGTGTGTATAATTTGTTTGGTTATAGAGAAAACTCTCCTTGTTTTTTATAGAAACTGAACAAGGGGCAAAAACTCTACATTCGATTTTCTAAAAACAGCATTTTTCGGGATAGCCCCCTTGTGCTTAAAAGCGACCATATTTATACGTGGTCGAGAGGTTACGACGTTTGCCTTTCATTCAATAGGTTCCGGGTTCGAAACCTGACAGCGACGGAACATTTCTTCTCTACAATGTTCTCCTTTCACGTCCTTTCCTGCTCTCTAAGTATGTTCTGTAGTCTACCTTCGTCTCCACTTTATGCCCCAACCCCCTTCACCCTCTACTCTGGGCTCCTGGTTCTTTCTGCAGCCTTTCTATACTGCTACTCTTTGGCTCCTTCATACTGCTGTCTTTCAAGTACACCCTTGATCTTAGGGTAGGTAAGATCTAATATCTAGCCTTCTTGGATAAGCTGGGGAAAATTCCTACCTAACTAAAAATATCTAACGTGTCCAGCGCGTTTATTTGATCTTATGCAGTTGCGGCCGCCGTAAAACATTTACCAAAACCAAAAATGAACCTGGGCTGTTTATGACGTCACTGGCTCGGTGATTAGGCTCTCAGACTCTCAATTTTAAGGTAGTGGGGTTGAACCTGCCATGGGAAAGACACTTTACTCGAATTTTCCTCAATTATTATTATTATTTGTATCATTTATATTATTTTATCAGGGGCGGCTCGTGGGTCTAAAAACTGGGCGTGCACAATAAACTATCCCGGCTTATTAATATATATGTACCGCCAAACTCGCTACGAGTGTCGTCATCGCTTGGGTTATCCCAAAGACCGAATTATAGGTCAGGTTACCAGTGTTGAATATCCCATTATGTTTAGTTGAAACGTGTGGACTTTGGCAGGGCATAGTAGATGTTTCACGGCGCTATAGACACAGAAATGATAGTTACAGCGCAAGCGAGAACCTTGTTTTGATATTATATTTGGCTAGTGCTTGTTTCTTGCTTCTTTTATTTTATGTTTGTGGGTGCTTTACGTAATAGAATATTTTAAAAATTTGGGCGGCACTGCACGACTGTGCTCTATGGACGAACCCCGCCTGATTTTTATTATTTGTATTTTTATTTGTATTATTATTGTAATCATTATTATCACCACTATTATTATTACTAACATTATTATTATCATCATCATCATCATCATCATCATCA
>NW_004797926.1:109810-111646 GCF_000002075.1 Aplysia californica | reverse complement strand
ACAACAATAACAACAACAGCAACCATAACAACAACAACAACAACAATAACATCAACAACAACAACAACAACAACAACAACATCAACAACATCACCATCATCATCATCATCATCATGTTATCATTCTCATTACTCACCACCGTGAAGCAAGTCATGTCGCCGGTACAAAGCCCCAAGCCCCCTCACACACGTCACGACACGGTCAGCTGTCGTTGCGAGGACAGCAGGAACACTGGCACACACTGCGCTGGGGATGAATGTTTCATTTAAGTAAAATATCATTATAATATGGTCGTTTTTAAACACGAGGGGGCCATACCGAAAAATTCTGTTTTGAGAAAATTGAAGGTAAAGCTTTTGGACTCTTGTCCAGTTTCTTTAATTAAAATTAAATGACAAAGAGAGTTTTCTCTATAACGAAACAAATATAAACACCAATGAAACCAAACTTCTCCTATAGGTAGGGCAATGCCCACTTTTGGGGTAGGTCAAGATTTCTGGAAATCCCCGAAATCTGGGTTAGCCCGCTTGTCCTTAAAAACGACCATATTGTATCAAAACTTTAAAAATTGAATAACGCATAGCACATATCATAATCGTGTATGAAGCAGGAAAGAGTTCCCAAGTAACACAAGAGATGAAGAGGTACAGGCTGCACATATTAGGAGTCAGCGAAACCCACTGGATACAGTCTAGATAGAAAGATGGCGGTGGCGATGGATTGAATATTCTCAGAAAGTCAGGCAGCTGCATAACAAAAAAGTGTTGGATTGGAAACCAAAGGGTTAAAGATCAAGGGGAAGACAGAGTGGAACCTGAAGAAGAATCCCAGAAACTGATGTACAGAAAAGTGAGAAGACATGGAGCAACATCAAGAGGCTAGCCCAGGATAGAGAAAGGTGGAAAGTGGTTGTCCGTGGCCTAATCCCTGGTGCAGGGTGAGAAAAGCGATGATGATGATGACATATATATCATAACGTCTTTACACGTTATTACAAATAATACATATATCATCATCATCATCATCATCATCATCATCATTATCATCATCATCATCATCATCATCATCATCATCATCATCATCATCATCATCATCATCATCATCAACATCATCATTATCAACATCACCAGCAGCAGCATCATACTCAATACCATCGGCAGCAGCATCTTCACCATCACCATCATCATCATCAGCTGCACCATTATGTTTCACACTTACAGTAGAAAAAAATATACTTGAGACTTCGATAGGGTTGTGCACATTTAAGCAGATGTTCTTATAGATTATTATCATAATTTTTATTATCATTATTATTTTTATTATTATCATCATCATCACTAACATTATTATTATATTATCATTATCATTATTACTATCATCATCACCATCATCATCATCATCGTAGTTGTAATAATGAGAATACTAATAAAAGTAATCAGCAGCATAAAGATAATATCAGTATCATAATAGTAATCATTACAATACATAATAATGTAACAGAAATATAATCATTGAAAAAGAACGTCTCTTTTCACCAAAGATCGTGACTTCAATGCACTTCTGTGCAGGGTCCAAAACGCGTTGGTTGTATCACCGTGGTGTTGTAAGTCTGCTGAGAGAAGGAACAGTGCGTGTCCTGTTCAAGAATGCCATTATAGTCTCTGCCACTCCCTACTCACTCTCACTCTCAGGGCGCGCGCGTGCGTGCGTGGGTGGACAGGCCGACTGGTGAGTGGCGTGTGGGAAAGTTGTGTGAGCTTCACGTTTCAGGCGGAGTCGTTGTAGTCTAGTTGTTGTTGATGCATGGCGTGTGTGTGTGTGTGTGTATGTGTTTTT
>NW_004797926.1:106613-108910 GCF_000002075.1 Aplysia californica | reverse complement strand
GTGGTTGTTGTTTTTATGTTGATATTGTTGATGTTGTTAATATTGTTGTTGTTATTGTTGTTGGGGGCTCTTGTGGCCTAGAGGTTAAGATGTTCGCCTGTCATTCAAAGGTCCCGGGTTCGAATCCGGGTTGGGAACGAAAAATCTTCTTCTCTAAAATTATTTCCTTTCACCTCCTTTCCTGCTCTCTGGCAATCTTCTATGTTCTACCGTCTGCTTTCGTCTCTACTTTCTGTCCCCTCCCCCCTCATCTCCTTTGCCCCCTCCTCCTCTGGGTCCTGACTTTTACTGCAGTCTTTCTACTGCTACTCCTTGGTTCCTTCTTACTGCTGTCTTTCAGCCACACCCCATGATCTTCTGGTAGAAAAGATTTACACCTAGCGTTCTCGGACAAGGGCGAAAAATCTCGGAGGACCCGTGTGCAAATTGCGCACATTAAAGATACCTTGTTGGTCTAAATTCCATAAGAGTAGGCTTCGGCCGCCAACAGAGCAAAATTCAAAATTTCCTACCAACTGAAAAGAAATGTTTAATGTGTCCCTCGCGCTCATATGGCCTTATCTTTTTTATGCTCCCCGCATAAGTTAGCAAAATTTGATCTTTTTTTATCATAATTTCAGATTATTTTCCTTTATCACTTTTAGTTCAAATTAAAAGAATCGCATAATTTCCTATTTTTAGGGCTCAGTTTGCATAATTTCAGAATTCTTCTTGCCTAAAACGACGGGGACAGCCTTATGCAGTTGCGAGCGCCATAAAACACCCCCCAAAAAAATTTTTTTAATGTTGTTGTTGTTGTTACTGTTGTTGTTGTTGTTACTGTTGTTGTTGTTGTTGTTGTTGTTGTTGTTGTTGTTGTTTTGGGGTTTATTTTCAATATGTATTCTTCCGTTAACGCGCTTACCACTAATTCAAGATATAACACTTTTTAGTTCTCCTTTGAATTCTGGTATGTAGTTATTTCCCGAGATTCTCTTGAAAGTTGTTGTTTTTTTTTGGGGGGGGTGGGGTTAGCCACATTAATTAATTAGACGTAGTTAGGATTATGATGCGTTATCATAATTTGCACATCATCCTCGCTCTCAACCTCACAATAGCTTTGAACTGCTGAAACGAACAACTTTCAATCGATTAATCATACTAAAAGTAAAAGAGCCAGGGTCGCGAAAATCTGAAGTCTCTGTAAATAAAATATCCGTGGTGTAGAGTGAAGTAATCAATTACCACCCATTAAATAATTGACATCGACAGGAATTGTGCTTTTTCTCTACAAACAAAAACTAAGCGTGTTACTGAGTTTATATAGATAGATAGATAGATAGATAGATAGATAGATAGATAGATAGATAGATAGATAACAGAGATGCTTACTCGTAACGAAACCCAAGCATTATATTGTGCACTATAGAATTAGCATGAAATTACGGTACAGCTCGGACGGAGTGGGTGGTTGGCGGGTGCTCTAGTGTGAACCTTTCTTTTCTGTCAAAAAAAATGTCTATCGCCCTTATCTCTTCTCCTTCTTTTCTTTTTATGTTACTTACTAGTAAAACTTCTAGTAGTTGTTTCTTTTACTTATATGACCTAATTGTGTTGTGGGTGCCGTAAAACTTTTTCTAGATCTAAACTAAAGTGCCTGACAGCGTTGCCTTCGCTGACTAGGATATACCGGTACCTCTAAATTTCACGCACCGCTCCCAATTTCTTTTCCAACCCAATAATATAATCAAATGTGATCCTAAGTCTTCACGTCACAAAAGGGAAAATTATACTATAACTAATACTATAAGGCCTGGGTAGGCTTCGTGTTGACATCCAAGTGATCTGCTTATTTTCCTTTTGATCTTAGCGTATTTTAGTTGCTGGGCGTTGCTTCTATTTTAAATGTAGATCTAAGTGTTTTACGGCGCTCGCAACTGCAAAATAATATTATGGTCATATGAGCGCTGGCGTTGCTTCTCTTACCTTTCTGCATTACAGCACTGTCTCTTGCCAGTCTGCCTGCCTGGGTTGTCTTGGTTCCAACCAGATTTTTATGTCCTGTTCCCATCTTTTATTAGGTCTCCCCCTTCTTCTCTTTCCTTCTGCCTTTCTTCCAGAATATTATGTTTCCTGGGGGAATCATGGCGGTTGATATCCCCAAAATAAATCACTTTCAGTTTTATTATGTTCTGAGAGAGTGTTGGCGTTTCTCAGCAAATTTTTCTAGGTACTTCTTTTTTTCTGTCGCCACGATATTCTAAGAGATCTTCTACTACGAGGGCTGTCCCACGGAAAACCGGAATTTGGCTGTAATT
>NW_004797926.1:102010-103063 GCF_000002075.1 Aplysia californica | reverse complement strand
TCTCTCTCTATCACTGTCTCTCTTTCTCTCTACTTATCTCTCTCTTTCTCTCTATCAGTCTCTTTTTCTCTCTACATCTCTCTCTCCCCCTCTCTCTCTCTCTCTCTCTCTCTCTCTCTCTCTCTCTCTCATCTATCTTCACAAGGCATGGCCAAGAGGTTAAGGTGTTCGCCCCTCATTCAATAGTTCCCCGGTTCGAAACCGGATAGCGACAGAAATGTTTCTTCTCTAAAAATGGTCTTCTTTCACCTCCTTTCCTGCACTCTAAAAATGTTCTGTCGTCTTCTTTTGTCTCCACTTCCTGCTCCAACCCCTCACCTCCTTTGCCCCCTCCTCTGGGCTTCTGACTCTTTCTGCATCCTGTCTACTGCAACTCCTTGGTTCCTTTTTACTACTGTCTTTCAGCCCCACCCCTGATCTTCTAGCAGGAAAGATCTACACCTAGCCTTGTCCGACAATGCCTACAAGTTGCGCGCGTTTAATTTCCATTGGTGGTCCAAAATCGATAAGAGTAGGTTATGGCTGCCATCCAGGCAAAATTCTAAATTTATTACCAACTGAAAATATTAAATGTCTCCTGCGTGCTCAGATGACCTTATTCAGTTGCGAGCGCCGTAAAACACTTACTAAAATTAAAATTGTTTTTAAACATCACAACGTGAAGAGGGGAAATAATTAGAATATTAGAAGCAGGCGCGGTTCGTCCATTGAGCACGGTCGTGCAGTGCCGCCCAAATTTTTAATGTTCTATTACGTAAAACGCATACAGTAACAAAATAAAAGACGCCACAAACAAACACTAGCCAAATATTATATCAAAATACGTTTCTCACTGGCGCCGTGACTGTCATTTCTGTGTCTATAGCACCGTAAAACATCTACTATGCCATGCCAAAGTTCATGCGCTGTATCTATGCATAGCAGGATATTCAACAATGGAAACCTGACCTATAAATCGCTCGCTCTTTGGGATAACCCAAGCGATGACGACACTCGTAGCGAGTTTGGTGGTACGTTAATATTAATAAGACGGCACATCTCAAATGTGCTCTT
>NW_004797926.1:96730-100082 GCF_000002075.1 Aplysia californica | reverse complement strand
TTTCTCAAGCAGTTTCTTTTCTTTATAATCGCATACCCATGACAATTTAAGTACAATGTAATTTGGGCATTCTTCCTTCCATGTTCATGCATGAGGGAGATAAAGTTTTCAACAATAGTATCTGTAATAACACTTTTCCAGCATCGTTTTCAAAGTAGATGTTTTACATTCCATCAACGTAATTCAGATCAGTTTGGAAGCAGGCTTTGGAGTTCGACCCTGTCTATCAGGGCAAACCTGGCATGACAGGAATACAATGTCTCAGCAGAAAACCAAAGATACTCGATAAAATATATATTCTCCCAACACGGAAATCAAGCTTAAGTTTTTCACATGTGATGGTGAAGTGCCTAACTGATACACCACAGACACCGGTTTCACTGCCTTGCCTGAGACAGAATTGTATTGTCTTTGGTAGAAATACACAGTAGATATTGTACTGAAAGGGTTAGCGCACCCTTCTGAACTCCGTAAGGTTATTTAAGAAGCAGAGCCTCTATAGTTGAAAGTTGACGATCATCTCTGACAGAATCATGAGGAAATGGGGAGGGGGAGGGGAGGGGAGTTAAAGTGCATAAGTGAAAAGGGGCGAGTGAAAATGGACATAAACATACATTATATATAGATAGACATATACTATATAAAAGTATAAATTTCCATTTTCTAAAACTTCTGATTAATAAGGAAATAAGAAAGACATGCTGAAAGCGTTAAAATGATCAATGCTAAAATTAATATCACGCGGTTCATGTGTAAGTACCGGAATGGCAAATACCCTCTTTTCCATAACAAGAAAAGAAACGTTGGCTAGAAAATTGAATACATGCATAGACATTCTTCCTCAACATTGAATAAACCTTGTTAACATTGCTCACATTTGGTGAAATATCAATCTGACTCTGGTGTCAAAATTGCAAAAAACATTTTAGGTGATCAAAGACTCCACCTAAGCAAAAAAGGCACCCTTGCTAGTCATAAAACCATGTAAAAACATAGTAACAATATAGCAGCATTTATTTACCTCTACGCAGTCCAATCAATAACATTTTAACTTGTTGATAAGATTTTAAGAACATTTCAAGTTCAAGCCTAAAAGATTTTGCCTAGGAAGAATAGCACCCTTGCGTATAATAAAACAATAAATACATATATAAATATCAACAATGTTTGACCAGCCTCATTAATCTCTAAATAATCCAATAATAATAAAAGAAGAATGTTACTTCATTTATTTGTTTAGTTTTAGTAAAAATTTTACAACACCAGCAACACAATTAAGCCACATAAGTGCCAAAGATTACAAAAAGTACCAGAATGTAACAAACAAAAGAAGGAGGAGAGATTTTCAAAAAGATGGATGTTTGATTGGAAAGAAGGATTAAACCACAAAGCAGCATCCGCCAACCACCCACTTATTCATCTGTTTACTTAAAACTGGAAAAAAAATCAATTTTCAGTAGCGTTTTTGTTTGCGTCCGTCAGCTTCCAGCTGGCTGCGATGCCCTCTAACTTCTCTCGCACCTCGGGATCGGGCCAGCGTCTGCCCTCCAGGATTTCGAACTGCTTCCCCTCCCTGAACACAGCGACCGGCGTGAACGCTTTGGTTACGCTCCTGATGGCTCCCTCTACATCCTCCAGATCCTCGCTGATGTCATCGATGCGTAACACTGTGACATCAGCGGCCATGCCAATTCCCAAGTGCCCTATCTCCGACAGTTTACCTGAAACATAAGAAAAATTGTATCCAAGTTGTTTTTTCTCAACTAAAATAAAGATATAGCCTACAATAATAGTAATATTTTAGTGGTACTGGTGTACGGTTCAGAGACATGGAAGGAAAAAAACCCAAAGCAGAAGCAGTTCAATGAGAGTTTAAACGCTTCTAAACAAAATGATTACAAAGAATTGTATTTTTAAAACGGACTGACTATAGCCTATAACAAATAATATCGTACTGGAAAAAGCTGAAATGGATGATATCAACATGACCACAATACATGTAATATACTATCATCATTATCAATTCTCCGGAGGAGTACCCACCGATAACCTGGGCTGGTTTGCTAGTGACCGCAGCCACAATGTCCTTGAGCTCCATGCCCAGGTGCAACATCCGGGACATTGTACAGGTGAGCTCGTAGGACGGTCCTTCCACACACTGGGTGTGCAGGTCTGTGCTGATGATGTCCGGCCAGAAGCCCTCGCTCGCGCACTGCTCCGCCACACGCCAGAAGAAAGCACCTGGTGATGTGGGAGTGAGGGATAGCGATGGTGGGGAAGATGGTGGTGGTAGTAGTGGCGGTGGTGATGATGATGATGATGATGATGATGATGATGATGATGATGATGACTTTTGCTTATCGGGCCTGGTGGACTCCGCGAAGAAATCTTCGAGCGAGAGCGAGGCTCTTTTTCGGCTCCATTGTCATTATACATTGTACTCAGGGGCACTTTCACTCGTCAAAATAACTCCATTCGAATTGTCAAGGCGAGTAGAGGTGCCTCTTTGCAGTGACTTTTGATGATGATCATTTCACGCTTTGCCCTCTTACCCTCAGAAGAGCCATTAACCCCCCTTCCCTCAGAAGGACTGTTTCCCCCTAGTCCTCAGAAGGACTGTTTCCCCCTAGTCCTCAGAAGGCCTGTTGTCCCTTTGCCCTCAAAACCCCCTAGCCCTCGGGGGGCTGTTGCCCCTTAGGGCTGTTTCCCCTTTGCCCTCACAAGTGCTGTTGCCCCTTTGCCCTCAGAAGGGCTATCGAATCTTAAGGGCTGTTTACCCTTAGGGTTGTTGCCCCTTTGCCCTCAGAAGGGGTGTCGATTATTAGGGCTGTTGCCCCTTCGCCCTCACAAGGACTGTCGGTCTTTAGGGCTTTTACTTTAGTACCCACCTTAGACTTAGATCTACCTTTGTTTTACTTGCCCGCTGTTGACGAGGTTCGCTGACGGTTTTGGGAAGTCCAGAGAAGCCCTAGGCGATACCTGTGGCCTTTATAATAACAGCTTTGCGCGGACCTCCGGGATAGCTCAAATTTGGTGTGCAAAGATCTAACTTAGTGAAAATCTTACACAGCTGAGCACCATCTACAATCGGTACTGAACTAAACAAAGACGGACGCAATTTCGAAACACCCTCCGCTCAGAGGGAGGCATGAAAAATCCTGAAATGAACACTGTCTGTGATGTGTCTCGTCTTGACTTGTGACACTGACAAGTCTACATTAGGCATGGGCAAACTACGATCAACGGGCCAGATCAGGCCCAAGTAAAGCAATTTTAGTTCGGCCCGTGAGTCTACCCACCTCCATCCCCTCCCCCTCACAATGTCTCAGCAGAAAACCAAAGATACTCGATA
>NW_004797926.1:93109-95084 GCF_000002075.1 Aplysia californica | reverse complement strand
GGGGGTGGCGGAGGAAGGGTAGGTGAGAAAAAAAACTTAATGTGGGTGGTCATACGCCCCCATCGACATAATTTAGGCCATTCAGTGGAGACAGGCTTCCGATCCTGCCTGTCGTGACCAAAATGAGCTGAGAGGAACTACATACATCCCAGCAGAAAGAGAGTTGTGAATAAGAGGAGAGGGGAGGGGGAGGGGACTAGTGAGTAACAGTGATGGGGGGAGGGGAGTTGTGAGTGAGAGGGGAGGGATGGGAGGGGGGAGTGAAAGGGACGGGTGGGAGGGGTAGGGTGGGTAGAGAGTAATAATAGAGAAGGGGTTCAGAGGGTGGGGGCGGTAAGTGAGCGAGGAAGGGGTGAGGGTGGTGGGTGGGGGGGTTGCAAGTGAGACAACCAATCCAAAGAAAATAAAGACTACACAAGTGGGAAAAAACACGGAAACACAAAGACTACAATAACAAATCTCTCACAAAAAAGGCAAGGAACAACTTGTGTTTTCACCTGTCAAATCTTAACTTCAATATCTCGCAAACCCGTTAAGTTCAGTCCACCAAACTTGGCACACACACTGACAACAGTTTGCATGTACAGCAAATTTACCCACACGAGCTTCACAGTGGCGATATGGAGCATGCCAAAACACAGCCGAAAAGTTTGAAAATTTGGCTACATTTCTCTGCCTCAGCAACATTGGCATAGGCGCTGGTGGCTAAAACTGAGCTTGGAACGTTCTAAACAGATGTTTTGGCTTTGACTATCGCTCACTTGCAACCCTTTATAAACCAGCGTTTTTCAGCCATGATTCATTACAGCACAATGGTCCAAGGACGCTCGCTGCCTGGTGTCAACAGAAGACGAGCCCTTACCTGGCTCCAAGATGGCTCTACGTTCCGCGTCGTTGCACGTCGACTTTGAGTGTCCCTATAAGTCATGTGGTGGATGCAAGAACGATGGCGAGCGACCGGAAGGTCCAGGATAGACCTCGACCAGGATGGCCCCGTTTGACCAACGACAGGATCGACCGGTTCATTGTCAGATAGGCCGTGACGTCACGAACCACCACTGCAAACCGCATCAGGGGCCAACTACGGATGAAAGACAATGTCCACGTGAGCGAGGAGACGGTGAGGAGCCGTCTCCGTAGAGCCGGGTTCGCTTCTCGTGTCCCTTCCAGGCGCCCAAGGCACACGCCGCCCCACAAAGCAGCTTGCCGGGCGTGGTCTGCTCGCCATTCAAAGTGGACACGACGTCAGCGGGACCAGGTAGTCTTCTCGGACGAATTCAGATTCAACCTGCTGCTGCCAGACAGGCGAGTCCACGTCTGGAGGCGCAGAGGAGAGCGGTTCCATCCTGACTGCATCCAGCAGGTGGTGCCCTACGGTGGAGGGTCCGTTCTGGTGTGTGGAGGCTTTTCAGATCACCACACGACCCCGCTGTAGTGTAGTATGATATTATACAGGGCAATTTGACTGCGGCAGGGTACAGGAACGAAAGCCTGCGTCCCCTTGCTGTTCTTTTCCTGCATCAGATTGGACCATTTGGGATCACATTGACCGGTGTTCAAGGTACAACCACCCTCCTGCACAAAACTTCAACAACTCTTGGGCTACCTCGTCCAGGAGTGGCAGAACCTACCGCAACAAGTTCTCCAAAGGCATGTCCTGTCCATGCATCGACACAGACCAACCAGGGTAGCTACGTCCAATATTGACAATGTTTATGAAGAACCATGGCAGTTCAGACTGTTGAAATCCGACCAATGTGATGTAAGCTCATTTTTCATAAACTTCTCGCTGTTGTTGAAATATGAAATTGTACACACATGATTTAGAGAGTTGAAAGCATCTTTTTGGAAAAAAAGAATAAATTCGGTTTAAACGTTTTTTCAACTATCTTTCTTTGAATTTTTGTTCCTTGACATTTTTGTGCGGGTTTAGTACAGTTGAGAAAAAAAATTGAAATAATAGTGCAAAAGGGGG
>NW_004797926.1:89519-91415 GCF_000002075.1 Aplysia californica | reverse complement strand
GGAGAAGGAGGAGGAGGAGGAGGAGGAGGAGGAGAAGGAGAAGGAAGAGGAGGAGGAGACGGAAGAGGAGGAAAAGGAGGAGGAGGAGGAGGAGGAGAAGGAGGAAAACACTAAGATGGAGGCTGAAGAAGAGGGGGGAAGAGAAGGTAGAAGAGACTGGAGAGAATTGAGAGGTGGGGGAGGGGCTGAGGAGAGGAGAAGAAAAGTAGGAAGAAACTAACCAGGGAGGAAGAAAAGGAGGAAGAAGCTAAAGAGGAGACTAAGGAGAGGGGAGAGGAAGATGAGAAGTAAAAGGAGGAAGACACTTGAGTTTTGAAGTATACTGGGGAAGGGGAGGAGGAGAAGGAGGAAAAATAGAATGAGTAGATTGAGGAAGAGGGAGAAAAAGAACGATGGAGTGAAAGAAAAAGAGGAGGAGGATTATAATGGGGATAAAAACACGAGGAAAAAATAGGAGAAGTTGTGACATTTCAAAACAGTCAAGCTTCCATATATATCCACGTGGGTGGTTGGAGGGTGCTCTGGTGCGGTTTGCTCCTTCTTTCCTATCAAACATCTATCGTCCTTATCTCCCCTTCTTCTTTTTTATGTTCGTTACTCTCTTGTAACACCTCTTATCTTCTGGAACTCATATTATGACCTTATGCAGTTGCGAGCGCCGTAAAACCTTTACTAAACAAACATATATATATACCCCCCCCTCCTCACCATTTTCTCCTGTTTGCAGCACGTTTGACCGGGCATGGTGAACCATCAATGGGACCCCGGCCTCCCTGGCTGCCAGAAGAGCGCGCCTGGAAGAAAAAGATTATAAGTAATTTTTATATATATCATAGCATGCATTATCACAGCCATAACCACATCATAATCAAAATAATAAATAACCACAATCATAATCATGACCATTACCACAACCATTACCAGAACCATAAACACACCCATTACCACAACAACAACCACAACTAATCACAACCATTACCACAACCATAACCACAACCAAAACCACATTCTGCTTCAGGAGTGCCAAACAAAAGACAGACCCAGAACGGCCACATGTACAGAAACAGTAACATTCAGAAAAGTTCTTGATCAAGTTAGTTAGAGGCCATTCGTCGGGCCGCTGAGTTTGTGGGGATTCCTGGTACCACAGAAGATGAAGAGCGAGAGAGACTTTGTACCATCCCCCTCCACAGCCAGCAAAGAAACAAATTAACAAATAAACAAACAAACAAATAAACAAACAAACAAATAAACAAACAAACAAAAAAACAGTGGTGACGGGGTGGAAAAACTGGGGCCTTGTGCAAATTATTTGGGTTCGGGTTCTCTCCTAAATTTCAAAATGAAACGAGAGTTTACATGTACGATACAGTACATTACATGAATGCCGTGCTTCACAGAGAAAGATTTAGTTGGGTTAAAAACTATAGTCCCGTTACCGTGGGCTCCGGAAGTTTATTTTCACACGTTTTGAAGTTTTACCATCTTCAAGGTCTTAGTAAGAAAATTAGCCCCCATGCCTCTTTTTAAAAGGTGGGCGTTACCCATGAGGCCTTGAAATCCAAGATGGCCGCCAAATTAATAAAGAAAAGATGTAGAGAGACAGAGACAAAAGGAGGGGGGGGTGGGAGGGAGCGAGAGAGGAGGGGGGACTGAGACGCCAAAAGGCAGAACGGGAGAGAAGAAAAGAAGGGAGAGAGAGGGAAGGGACAAAGAGGTTGGAGAGAGGGGGAAGAGAAAGACGGGAGATATATGTACATATATATAGAGGGTAGATACATATGAATATATGTTGTTAGCAGAGGGGGGGGACAGAGAAGGGGGAACAGGAAGAAAGAAAGGGCGAAACAGACAGACAGATAGACAGACACACACACACACACACACACACACACA
>NW_004797926.1:81787-88779 GCF_000002075.1 Aplysia californica | reverse complement strand
TTTTTTTGGGGGGCGTGCTTTTGTTTTTGTTTTGTTGCTGTTGTTTCTTGAGGGAGGTGTTTTGGGGGGGAGGGTAGTTATTGTTTTTTTGTTGGGGGGGTTTTCGGGGGGGGTATACCTCAGCGGTTCCTCAGCAGACCCTTAAACAACCATTATAAACATTCTTAGCTTACAAGGAGGCATACAGTGCAAGCAGACGCTAGCATTAACAAACTGACAATATTTGTTCAGTCTGTAACCGGATATCTATCTGATCTATAGTGCAGTCAAAAATTCGTGGCGCAACTTATCCACAAATATCTCTTTAACGGGTGAATCAATGTCACACGTACCCTACACAGCATTTTGTATCAATTTGTCTTAACTTTATCATTTTTCCACAACAATCAGGGTTAGATTTAAAAGCTTTTCTTCATAAATGTATATAAAATACTAAAGATTTCCGTCACGCGAAAAAATGGGATTGTTCACACCACTTCCCACTTTTCACACACATTTTGCATACACGCAAAAATGGCCTACGTCACATCTCACCAATCACACTTTTCAGTAGCAAAACTTGTACAAGAAATTAATTTTATAGAGAAGACATTTTTCCTCTAAACTAAAGGTCCTCAAAATATGGGTTCAATAAGCAAAATGTCGTGATTATGACAAATAAATACGGTTTTGCTTCTAAATATGCGATACTGCATCAGCTGTAAACCTTTTAAATCTGTAAAAACCACCCACTTTTATTAAGAAATTTTTAGAATGCAGCTAACGGGTGCTTACAAAAATATCGATCCGTTAAGACAAATTGATACAAGTAATTGTGCAAAAACTGGAGAGTCTGTGTTCAATAGTTCAGGAATTTGTATTTGACAATAAGTTGCGACACGAATTTTTGACCGCACTATAGTCAAATAGTCTAGTTTTTACCGAGGACAAAAAAAACAATAAGGGCGATTACCTACCAGTGACGTCGGTAGTCTAGGGGTTAAGCTACCGGACTCAGTCGTAATCGAGAGATTCGTGGTTAGGGGGTTCGAGGCCTACACACTCAAACACACACACACACACACACACACACACACACACACACACACACACACACACCACAAACAAATACACACACGCACATTGAGTGGGACACTGTGTTCTTTGGAAAAACATTTTATGAATTTTCCCACTTGGCATGGTCCTAACAGAGATGGACGCTAAATTCAGAGGTCCCATCTCCTAAATAAGCTTACTGTTTTTTGGTAGTCAGATCTTAAAATGCATGACGTTCAAAAAGCAAAATTTCTTAGGGGATAGGGCAAAAACAGTACCTAAAAAAATGTCTTGCCCCCACCCCCCCTCCCCGCCCCCTAAGATTTAGAATTTGAATTTCGACAAAATATTTCTAGAGCACATGCAACCGAGATTACGAAACTACTAGTAAGACCCAAATTTAAAAATGTTGGGCTAAATAGATTTTACCCACTACCCGACGTAATACAAATGTGTCCTATAGCTTGTTCACTTTCACCTGCCCGCGTTAAAAAAATCCAGGTAATATATTTATATATGCCTATGCCCACAAAAGTCTGTATGGCACTTCTTGCAGTGAAGCGACCAAACTTTTTTTTTTTAACCTTGATCCCTTATGCAGTTGCGAGCGCCGTAAAACCCTCTACTATAACTAACTAAACCTTGATCCAGTAAAAACAAAGTTACTTCTCTGTGGGCCCCTCTTTGGGAACATACACAGGACCACTAAAATAAATGACTTAGCCTATGTCTCCTTATGCACGACGTAACTAAACAATTCTCAGTCGCCAGCGGGAAAAGCGACGAAACTGTCTCCTTAGCCAGGGTCTCCATATGCGCGAGGGGATGAGTGTGTGTATCCTTATAGGGGGTGACTACTAGAGCGATCGGGTTGGGTCGGGTCGGGTCGGGTCGGGTCGATTTGGTAGTCGGGGCTAGCCAAATTGAGGGCGCAAAGCGACCATCGTGGCACAAACCGATCAACTCGGTCGGTGACCTTCAAAATTTTTTCAGGCCTGCGAGTCGCGTGATCAGTGGTTGCAGCATAATCAGAACAAGGCTGAGTCACGTGTCCATGTTGACACTGCGATGTAAAGGTCGGGCATTTCCGCGCGAAATACCATACATAATTGACAACAATAGAGTCCATCGACTTAGAGAAGATAATAGCAAAGTTGGTACATAACAAGATAGTTCGCTCCTGTCTTTGAGCCAATCCGGTGGCGCCTTCTTCGAAAAAGTGCGGACTTGGAGAACAGAGTTACCCTATTTTTCGGAGAAAACAATAGAAGCGAAACTAACAAACTGTGCTATTCCTATTCTTCTTCTGGAGAAACGAAAGAGAGGTTCAAAACAAAGACTGCAGTGCCATCTGAACCAATGAGCGTACTTACACGGACACTTTTTGGGCGGAGTGAACTGTCTCGTTTTGAATGATCATTGATAATAGAAAGTTATCGATGTAACTATTGTAACCATGTTTATGGGATTCCAGGCTGCCGCAGCACTGCAACATGTGGCGTCGGTGGCCTAGTGGTTAGGCTCTCGGACTCGCAACCGTAAGGTCGTGGGTTCGAAACCCGTCAAGGGCCCGACGTTGTGTCCTTGGGAAAGACACTTTACACGAATTTTCCTCACTTCACCCAGGTGGGAATGGGTACCCCGGCTATAGACAGCGAAAGATCTTGTCAGTTTGTTAGTGTTTGAGCGCTTAATCGGCTGCTCGCACTGTATGCTTCCCGGGAAGCTGAGAATGTTTCGGAGTGTTCTATGGTCTGCTGGGGTAATAATATAGTGTAAAGCGCATAGAGCCTGCTGCTGAGCGGGGATATGCGCTATACAAATGCTATCTATTATTATTATTATTATTATTATTATTATTATTATTATTATTATTATTATTATTAATATTATTATTAACTGCGGAAAGGAGCCCTGGAAAATGTTGAGGTTAAAAGTTTCTCTACTTCAAATTCTAGGTCGTCGGGTACAATCGCGGCGGGTTGTAGTGTGCACTGAAACCACCAGAAAACGACCCGACTCGACGACCCGACCCGACCCGACCCAATCGCGCTAATGGGCACCCCCTATTATGCGCACCCACATCGGGCCAAAATTTTCAGTCATGTGCGACAAAAGCGACAAAACTGTATCCTTATCCGCGACGTGACGTTTAGCTGCGCGCGACAGGCTAAGCCCTCGCGCGACTACAAATTCACAGAGGAGAGACAGTGGCAGATTTTAATATCAAGATGGACAAGGAAATACAACGTCCGTCAGATGGCAATTCTACTAGCCGCTGATATTTTATATTCCATACACAGCCATCCCCATGTAAGTCCTCCTCCTCCTCTTCCTCCTCCTCCAGTCCTCTTCCTCCAGTCCTCCTCCTCCTCCTCTTCCTTTTTCTCCTCCAGCTGTCCGTTAAAAAAACAAAACAACAAAATTAGATTCACAAAAGTTGCATTGGATCGAGTTAAAGATGAACACCCTACAAACACACACACACACACACACACACACACACACACACACACACACACACACACTCACACACACACACGGACAATAGCAGGAGGAGGAAGAGGAGGAGGAGGAGGACTTGCACGGGATTGGCTATGTACGGAATCTAAAATGTCAGCGGCTCGTAGAACTCCCATCGGACAGACTTTGTACTTCCTTGTCCATCTTGACCTGAAAAGTTGCCACTGTCTCTCTTCTATGAATTACCAGTCGCGCAAGGCCTTAACCAGTCGCGTCGCACATAAGGAGACAGTTTTGTCGCCTTTGTCGTACGTGACTGAAAATTGTTGTGGATACACATCACCACTAGCGACCGTCGCGCGCGACTAAACGTCGCGTCGCGCATAAGGAGACATACGCTTACATTAACCTTGTCTACAAACTGCCCATTTTGAAACAGCGACACCACCCTGCCCCCACATTTCAGTGTTAGCTTGTAGATTTCATCCCCCTGCTGTCTCTTGAACAGTGTTTCTTATGTCTAAAGCGTATCTCAATGTGTAATGCTGAGGAAAACACTAGGTGACCAGAAAAAAAGTTCGTCCAAGAAAACGGCGATAAAACCATTATGAATAAAGGTACAAACAACAAAGTTTGAAGAAACGGGGAACAGGAACAACTGTCCGGATTTATTGTGGTTTTACGGCGCCCCCAACTGCATAAGGTCATATGAGTGCGTGGGACACACCAAACATTTTCAGTTGGTAGGAAATTTGTATTTTGCCCGGATGGCGGCCGAAGCTTACTCTTATCGGTTTCGGACCACAAAGGGATTTTTAACGTGAGCAACTTGCACGTGGGACCTCCTAGATTGTTCGCCCTTGTCCGAGAAGGCTAGGAGTAGATCTTACCTACCATAAGAACTAAAAAGATCAGGGATGTGGTTGAAAGACAGCAGTAAGAAGGGGCCAAGGAGAAATAGTAGAAAGGCTAAAGAGAGAGTCAGGGGTCCAGAGGAGGAAGCAAAAGAGGTGAAAGGGTGGAGGCAGAAAGTGGAGACGAAAGCAAACGACAGGAGAGTGTTAGAGAGCAGGAAAAGGTGTGAAAGGAGAATTTGTAGAGAAGAAAATTATCCGTTGCTATCTGATTTCGAACCCGGGACCTATTAAATGAGAGGCGAACACCTTAACCTCCAGGCCACGAGAGCCCCCAGATTTATTATGTGTTACTGACAATAGAATATGACTGCGACAAACAAGGTTACAAGATATCTTCCATATACCCCTAATTTCGAGTAAATCACACGCTGGGTGAAATTGACGCCACAGCTATTCTGGGCTGGGTGATAAACCCTTGACACTGCTTGGGAGTCTCTCGTGCCTTCCGCGATGGTTTCTCATCAGTCTTGGATACTTTCGAACATTTTCCCGAACATCTTGTCCTTAAACAAACAACACAAAATTTGAAATCACAGTGGACTCAAGTCCTTGTCATTTGGGGACCAGTTGTGCTCAGTCGGACTAGGTTACAGAACAGTTAGGCCGGTCCCAGAGTGGCTCTGTAGGTCTGACCTGAAACTCGCAAAGCGCACGCCGTCTGCGTGTCAGCACAGCCGCACTGTGCGTTAGTTTCTGTGTCTGAGTGAGCGCCCTCTGTGTGTCAGCACAGCCGCACTAAGCTGGAAGCACACAAGCCTACGAATGTAAACAAACAGTCAAAACTAGGTCAACCTCTCGAGTCGAAATTTTAATGTTGGATAAAGTGCATTTCTTGAGATTTTGTGGTGAAGTGTTGATGCTAGCATCAATATCTAAGAGTAAAGCACCTAGATCTAATAATACTTACTTCTTGCTCAGTTTGATGATCTGTGAAGAATTTCAGTCGAAAATAAACACGAAGCGAGGCTGCGTGCAACACATGTCCGACGTGTTTTACAACAATGTTGAATAGCACGTCTGACAACAGACGGACCATACAGCGACGCTGCTCAAGCACACGATAATGTCTACGTTCATCTGCACAATGCGAGCTAGGCGAGCTAGATGTCAGACCTACAGAGCCACTCTGGGGCCGGCCTTAGAATAATTGTCCTGTACTGTAACCAAAATCGTTGTTGACCCAGTCCAGAACAGCTCTGGCGTCATGCGGAGCAGCTCTGCCTTGATGGAAGTGCTAGTTCTTTCTCCTTTCATCATCAACTAATAGCCTCAAGCTCCCCCAGAACCCTGAAAAGATGATGAGGTATTGGTCAGAGTTCACCGAATCGCGGACCACCTTAACCTTTTCAAGAGTGCGTTGTTTTTACAGGCTGCCTACCCTGAGTTACTCGGGGCTTAGAATTATAGTTATTTTCTTTGGATCAAATCTTTCAAAATTTGAAGTCCGTTACGAAATGGACCTTTCGCTAGAAAAGTTATGTTTGTTACAGATATCAGTCCCGTATTCCTGAGAAAATAATGCACGGGTTGATTTGGGAGATTTTGTTTGTTGAAACGTCTAAACTGAAAACGCACGTGGTAAGGGTTGAACTGCATTGTCATCTTTTTGTTATGCAAGAGCAATTAATTTTTTACCCTATCCGTACGCCCTGGGGTCATTTTGTACCCCGGGGTTGTATTCTTCAAATTTTTTAATATTTCTAGTGCGAAGACCTCTTTGAAATGTTCAGTATTTCTCAAAAAATAATTTGACAGACTGCTATGCAAAGCGTACGGATCGGATTAACGAGTAAATTTCCTCTTTGGAAAGTGGTGGCACGGAGTTCCCCACGTCGTATGGACACGGATAGGGTTAAAGTTAAAGGGGGGTGGGGTGGCTACACCCCAAAAGTCCCAATTCGGCTCAAAATTGTGGATTTTGAGTTGAAGGCATTTTTAGCTTCTTCAGCCTCTCTTACAAGTATTTCAAAGCATTAGAACCCCCTAAAGCTTTATTTCTTCCCATGCCGGCCATGTTCGTCACCACCATTTTCTCATAAAGTAAATCTTTTATTTTTCTTTATCGCCCGTTTTCTCAAAACGCAGTTTTCTATATCTTTTTTTAATAGCTCCACCATTTTTTTATCCAATCTTCAAGACATTTTCACAGAATGAAGAGAAGATGTAATACCAAAAATTTGTCTGTTGAATTTTGATATATATGGAATAGTTGTGTTTTTTTGTCTGGAAAGTGGATTTTCACGTATTTTTGCAAACTTGAATACGACCTCATGAAAAAGTTCATAAACAATATTCTAATCCATTTAGGAAAAATTTTACGGACAAATTTGTAGATATCATGTTTTTAAACATGCATGCAAAAACCCAACCAATCTATTTCCATGAAAAATAAGTGCGGTATTCATTACGTAAGACATGCCAATAAACTCCCATATGGCCACCGTAGCTATGGAAACGAAATTTTGTTCTCAAATTTCATTGCAGATTTTAAGACTCACTACTATGCTGGTTACATGTGTGAAATTGGTAAAATTTGCTCCACTAATAAGCGAGATAGCATTCAGGTGTACGCCGTAA
>NW_004797926.1:80533-81377 GCF_000002075.1 Aplysia californica | reverse complement strand
CCCCCCCCCGGGGGTAGTATTCTTCACATTTTAGAATACTTCTAGTACGAAGATCTCTTTGAAACTTTCAGTATTTCTCAAAACATCATTTCGACAGACTGCTATGCGAAGTGTACGGATCGGATTAACGGAAAATGTCCTCTTTGGAAAGTGGTGGCAGAGAGTTCCCGACGTCGTATGGATACAATAGTAAAACGGATAGGGTTAAACAGAGCGATTTCTTTGTGTCTTGTTTTAAGCGCTGTCTAAGCATGGTCTAAGCACGGTCAGATGAGATGACCCCAAGAGGTCAGCGGACGGGTTAAACTAAGTGCTCCGCAAGGATAGTAGAACTGAACAGCCGTGCCCTGTTAAATCAGAAATGCAAGGAAAGTAAGCATTTTTGGACTTATCCAGCTGTACTTATTCATGGGTAGTTTCCCTTGCTACAAGTACCCACGAACAGGGTATTTTGGCACCAACTTTCTCCTTGCCTCCCTTAAACCACATCAGAAGACCTCGGTCCACAGCATCTGCATCGGGTAGTCTCATCTTCTTTCGATCCAGAGCAAACTTTCCATTGGACTCCAATTTGGAGTATGCCGCCGCCATCTTCTCTCTATCCTTGAAAATGGTGTGAATCGACCCTTTGTGGAATGTCCGACGACAAATCTCTGCCAGGGGAGCTTGCTTTTTGTCAAACAGCCTGGATTATTTTGTATTTTTTGTCAATTGAAAGGTATTTTCTCTTGCGCTTGACATCGTTGGTAACACATTACGCGTGCGTGTTGCTAGGTTTTGGGCTGCGTGTGCTTGTAGTGGCATGGCTTGCTTGGGCTTACTCTCTCTCTCTCTCTCTCTCTCT
>NW_004797926.1:77167-79920 GCF_000002075.1 Aplysia californica | reverse complement strand
AGGAGGAGGAGGAGGAGGAGGAGGAGGAGGAGGAGAAGGGAGGATGATGATGATGATGATTTTTTTTGTTTCCTTAATGGGCCTGGCGGACTCCACAAAGAAATCTTCGAGCGAGAGCGAGGCTCTTTTTCGGCTCCATTGTCAATATGCTTAGAGGCACATCCACTCGTCCAAATAACTCCATTCGAATTGCCATTGTGATGATGATGATGCAGCAACAACTTTAACGAAAAGCAATAGCCTAACAAGGGAAACAATTCCAACAATACAGTACTGCTATTGATTTATATTGGTTGTGTCCCTTCAAACGCGGTTCCTTTCTGGCCAATTAGTTTTATGAGACGTAACTCGGCATGGTTGAGAGGATATTCATTATGCTGAGTTCATTCCCTTGAGTGTCAGATCTTCCATAGAGTGCATCAATATTATTATTACTATTATAAACTGATTGTTATCAGTATTACGGTATTACTGTTATTATTCCTGTTATTATCATAATATTTTGTAATTGCAAAGCAATTAACTCTTTCAGTTCTGAGCGCCTATCTGACCTAGATCTGACAATTCAGGACGTAAAAGGAGCGCTGCTATTTATAAGGACAAGCGTCCTTTCAGCATGTACATGTACATATATTAGTATTGTTTGTCTCTTGGGGGTTTTTTTCGTCGTTTTTCACGCCTGATCAGTCCTCATATTTTGTTCTAACATCGAGAAGGAAAAAACAAACTAGCATTGACAAATAAAATTAACACAAATAGAGTCTAATCCAGGCTCAACTACACAAACTGCTTTTTGCGTGAAAAAAAACAAACACCACAAAACAAGTAGATCTAATAGATGGCTTGTTTTTGTACAGCGTGAAAATAAGGGACGAGCCTCTTTCCAGACTCACAGAAAGAACAGAAAGCAAAACATGACAACAAACACAAATAAAAGTTTAGCAGATATTATTGTAGTATAATTATAATTTAAAATACGCACCATATTTAGGAAGAACTAAAATGGTTTGTAACCCGAGACTCAAAGAGAGGAAAGAAAATCGAATGAGAAAGAATGCAAATAAAATGAATCATACATGATAAAAACAATAAACTTATAAATATAATTGGTAATAATAAGAAGTACATGTACTACTAGTGCTAGGCTAACACCTAAGAAAAACTGAAGGGCAATTGGCAACCAGGGGCCACAGACTCTATCTGAGCAGAGCAAAGCTGTCAAGAGAAGGAATCTGTACAACTATCTGGGTAATTAATATTAGGTCCTTTATCAATAGAAAGCAGTTAGTTGAGTTAGAACCCCGAAACCTATGACTCGTGAGAAGATTTATGATTCTGACATAACCTCTTTGGGTTTTGATGTTAAACGACGCACAAATTGCTTGTCTTACGAATAATTAATAACTGAGCATGATCCATAGAATAGGCACGGGGGGAACATCAAACAAATAAAGCACACACACAAAATATGTATTTTTTATAAATTCTGTGACGCCGTCCTTTGCGTCAATTTCAAAAGAAACCTTTGCGTCAATTCCAAAAGAAACTAAACACTCTTCAGTCTTCAAAATTTTAATGAAGGTCTTTTATAAAGGAACAAAAAAATTCTTCAGTCCTCATAACTTAAATTCAAAGGTAGCTCTCAATATTCATTTAAGAACATGACAGAGCCGGACTTTCAGGATTTTCAGCTTTAGAATCTCTATTAAGTGGTAAGTGTAAGTTTCAATCACTTCGTTTTATAAAATATCCCACATTCAGCTATTGCATTCCAGTTCCACTTTACAAAAATGTTCAGCGTCGGCTCTTCAGTATGGGTTCAAAGCTGCTCGTATAAAAGCTACGGAACTGTCGGGAACCCCTGCTGAAGGAAATAAACCCAAACATTTTTTTTTTTTTAACTCATAGAGATTTTTCAAGAAAATTAAATGAGTCAGTTGTCAAAAAGAACGAATAAGATCTACATGTAGACCCTATACATTTTGATCAAATACACGAGGCCGAGGAGCTCGGTGTGTCGACCAATATGCCCAACTCTCGAAGGTTTTTTTTGTTGTGTGTGTTTTTCTTAACATTCCGGTTCTGAATTTTTTACGCTCCACTGACACTGGCACAGTTTAGATCATTTAGGGGGCAGGCTGCCCCGACCCTGCCATACCCTTACCTGTTATTTAGGATGGAAACCAGTAATCGCAGGTTACATACACACACACATTAAAGAGACATTTACATGCAGTTGAAAAATGCTTCACAAACACATTTTGGAATTGGAAAAGAGGTGTGAACGTTTGGTTTAAGAAAAACATATCGACGCATTGCCTGTCATTTTGTGCTAGGAAAAGCACATAGAAACATATGACGAAGGATTGTAGTATGAAAACAGAAGAGGGGTCAACCAGTGGCGCACTCCAACCACCCACAGGAAGGTGGGGAAATAATACATTTTGTCATGTTTTTTCATCCCTGTCTGAATAGTTTCACATCTCTGGTCTCTCTACGCCGAGGAAAAGGGGCGGAAATAACGGCAAAAGCTACGTTTTGTCAATACCAACAATTTAAATTCTATCTTGATGAAATACTTTAGTACTCGCCATTTACTTACGTACTGACAGGCATTACAGTTTTATTGCAGAGGTTTTTACGCTCCTAATGATACTTATAACTTAGATCATTTTGGAGGACGATTGTCACGGACTGTCTGATAAAAATAAGATCATTAACACTGCATCCGACAAAGGAACACGGGATCCCTC
>NW_004797926.1:72559-75296 GCF_000002075.1 Aplysia californica | reverse complement strand
TTGAAAAAGGAGGAGGTGGGTACTATAGATCTAGTTGACCTCTCCCCCAAACGTTTCTATCCACCAATACGGTCCTGCGCTTGATCAACCTGAAATGACCAATCCAGCCGAACCAACGCCTCTGTTTATACAGTAGGTGATGAAGAGCCGAACAAAATAGGAAAGGCGCGAAAAGACGACGGGATTATGAAAGGGCTATTGAGGTGTTGTTAATCATCATCAGAGCCGGTCGGTGGGTCGGTCGGCGAGTTCACCTACCTACTACTATTATAATCATTACGATTGGCCAACAACGAGTGTGGTTTGGTTACGTAGTTACGTCTGTTTGCACTACCCACCTGAACTGCCCGCATCGACGACTGCGGTGACTCCCCGGGCCAGACAGCTCCGGTCAACGTTGATACCCAGAGGGGTGGCGTGTTGGTAGGCATGGACGTGGCAGTCCACCAGCCCCGCTGTCACGATGCAACCCGAGGCGTCGAGAGAGGGCCCCTGATCCGAGCCTGTCACCGCCACACTGCTACTGCTAGTGCTGCTG
The DNA here is from genome assembly GCF_000002075.1 of Aplysia californica. Taxonomy (NCBI): domain Eukaryota; kingdom Metazoa; phylum Mollusca; class Gastropoda; order Aplysiida; family Aplysiidae; genus Aplysia; species Aplysia californica. The sequence goes on along the minus strand of NW_004797926.1, from coordinate 74,758 downwards.
CTAAACCGGCCGATCTTGGAGATACGCCCATTTTCGATGACAACGTCAGTTACCTCGTCTATTCCGTTGTGGGGATCGATGACCCTGCCGTTTTTTATGACAAAACTTTGCATTATTATTGTTTAGTTTATTGTTTCTGCAAAAATGTGGCGACCGTCCTAGAGGGAGAGTATCTGCGCCGGCATCTGGTCATATTGCTATCGGTGTGCTGTTCGCGAGTCAGAGATAAACCACGACCCAATTTCCCATTCATAGTCTGTTCCGAGCGTTGCTGCGTCAGCCCTCGAAACTTCGTTTGCGAAACAACACTCGGCGAAACGAGCAGCGCGCAAATAAATTGCTTAGCCTAGCCTACCGACTGCGTGGGCTTGGGATCACGTGACAAGTGCTTGCCACGATTGAACAGCCGTCGCTTGGGAGAAGCGAGAGAGAAGCATGGCAGGCCAATATTTCCTTGGGATCTCTAACACTATTTCACCATTGTTTCTCATTTTGGAGTACTCTCTCAAAGATCAGATTATCATTTAACACTCAAAATTGGATATCAAGTCAATTATCGACCTATGAGCAGCAGTTCTACCACGATAGAAGAGAGAATTCAACGTTTCATCGTTTTGTGTGCGCTGAAAGAATGTGCACACAGCGTCTCCTCTTCATAATTCATGTTGGGTCGCCATCTTGAATTTTATTTTCGTCCGCCCGGCTTTCATGGTGTATTCGTCCAATGGCCGACCTGATAGCCTCAACTTAGCATGGACCTAGAAACGAGAAAGATGGCAGCTTCGTCTTGTAGTTGAATTTCCTACAACTTTCAGTGTCAACAGATAATTTTCCTTTCAAAAGAAAAACAAAGTACTCTGTCACAAGAATCACCGTTAACGAGTCCATTTTTTCCCTTTACCAAAAGTCAGACCCTGAGAAAACGTTTTTCCATCTTTGCGATTTTAAGTTTTTAAAGCTCTTGAGAGTGGGTTATTAGCAGTCATGCAGTTTTAACAGGTAAAAGACATGTGTAGGCTACTGTTCTGGCAGTTTTGAATCTGATATATATCTGAGGGAACAGTGTAAACGTTAAAGAATATAGAGAGCTTTTTTTTTTGTTTCTCCTCTCAAGGAAAATTGTACAGTAGGAGTTTGTCGAACGTTCATGTTCAACCGGGAAGCCATCTTTGGAAAGGGACATTTTGGATTTGGATAGGACTAGGCTGTTGTTTGGCTGCCGGTTGAGTTGAACGTTTCCGGGGTGTATGAGAACAGTCAAACGATCAGCGGACAAATACAATGTATCTCGAGTTTGGGTCACCGATTTTGAAGAGAAAGTGGAGCAAAATGGCATTTTCATATATAATAGAATACCTAGGACCATGAATACATGTAATCTTACATGAAACAGTTGACGTGTCTGGACTAAGGCAAACAAATGGGGGTGGAGCGTGACGAAAGATGAGATTATAGTTTGAGACAGGGGATGGGCCGTATCCCGTCCACGTCAAGGAAAAACTGTTGATAACAAATTAAGGTTCAAGTCAAATTTCAAACTGACTGTTTCGATTAAAAAGAATTCTAAAGCTGGAAGATAATTCCACGTGAATAGGCCTTAGACTTAGATGAGAAAGCTTCTGTTTCCTAGTTCTGCACAGGTTGAGGGTATTTGTTCTGTCTGTGTAATGTAAAATAATGTAAGATACAGTTGAACTTGTCCGAGACAGCCATACATTGACAAGGAGAAAAGTGGTCAACTTGGACAAGTGAACCTCTTGGACAATGTCATTGCCAAATGTAATATTCATGCAGAGTAAAATGCAAGGGGAGGGAGTGGTCGTTTGGACAGGTGATTGTGTTAGGCGGTTAGAGCAAGTTCGATTACTGATTTGTTTTTGTACTGAGGTTGAAGGTTCTATATAGTTGGAACTATATTTCGTTCCCAGGGCTAATGATAAAATATTTATTTGCAAACTTGAGCAGAACAGAATACATTTGATAACATGTTGAGAGCTACGTTTGAGAATATTTAGAACGCCTTTGGAATCAGTTGTCCACATTGGTACTAGCCCAGGGGGTGCGATTTGTATCACATCCTCTGAGTCGTGGAGATGGTGATGGTTGTTGCATCTGATCTGATCTTGTTTCTCTGCGCTAACATTGTAGTAGTATCCCTTGTTCCCAGAGGGTGGAAAAGTGTGGGGGGGGGGGGGGGGG
>NW_004797926.1:70617-72459 GCF_000002075.1 Aplysia californica | reverse complement strand
GGGGGGAGTCGGTCTTTGTGCCACAAAGTCTAACTCATAACAAAACTGCAAAATTGAAACGGAAGCTGTACCTGAAAACGGATTACATGCCGGACATGTTTTAGAAATCATACACAGTCGAAATTATTGGCTTCAAAGCTCAATTTACTTAACAAAGACCAATTATTATGAAGACTACATGGTATTGTGATCCAAATATACATTGTAGATGGTGGTATAAAACTCCTACCGGTACTTTCAAGAAAAAACCCAGAGCGTTACAATTTCCTCTCCTCCATGTAAAAAAAAGTGTACATCTCGAAGATTGCTACCCTCGTCAAGACTGTCTTTTCATTTAGATTTCAATTTCATGCTACATGTATCAGTATTTTGGTGTAGACCGTAATGTAGGCAATTCCCAAAGGGGAGGGGGGGGGCATCATCCATGTTCTTATGCACAGTATAATTGTAATTTTGTAAATGGGCTGATTCATCAATGTCACGCTCATAACTGTGCCTGAACTTCAACGGGGAACTGCTGCTTTTTCTTTCCTCCTAACTATCGCCATTTTTCCTCTACTTCATTTGTATACATGTTTGTCACACTCTTGTGACCAGCTCTTTCCGGGGTGCCTTGATAGTTGAAGTTGAAGCAGACGTTCAGCTGTTGAAGCTAAAGAGGTGAGCAGAGTAAGTCTGATTCCCTGTACTGTAAGTGTAAGGACTTCTCTGTTGACATCCACCCCTTGGTGCTCATTTTGTAGTTGCGAGCGCCCTAAAACCTCTACTAAAACAAAACAGACCTAGATCTAAATGTAGTGTAAGGGGGCACTCAGTTACCACAGTTGATACATGATGTATCATGCTGTACACATGTACTATGGAGCGGATGGCCCTAGATGAGATGGAATCCCGGAGTGGGTGTTCTTGATCTCAGGCGCTTTGTGGAATTTTCTAGGCTCCTAACCCAATTGGCTCGGTCCAGTCGGAGCTGGGCGTTAAGTTTGAAGGTCCCGCCTATCGTTTTGAATGTGCTGTTAGACCCATACACTGTCTCTGTAAAATGCGAAACCCATACAAAAGCTGCCGCTGTAAATTGTAAACATGTAGATCTACGGCTCTTCGCCGTTGCAAGCAAAAGAAGGTAGTTTTTGATTTCCCAGTGAGGAAACTAATTTTCTGGAAGAGCATTTCTGTCTACCTTCTTCGGTATTGCATCCATTGAAGCCCAGGTTGGCCCTGACTGACACGCGGGAGTGGAAGTAGTCCGCCTCTCAAATGCTGGCTTGATGAGTCAATTACTAAAATAAGTACATGATACATGATGCACAAGTAGCCTACAGTGCAGGCTTTTTGTTCTCGATGTAGGCCTAGTTTTAGACAGTCGGCTCCACGCGTGTTGAACTCGCTTGAATTGATCTTCGATTAAGTTGCTCTTTTGTTCTGGCCCAAGCACCTCTTCTTCTTTACGGATCCCAATGGTCAAGTTGAACTTACAATGAGCTGATCTTTTTTCCACTCCCCTAACGATATCAATTTATCCGTATTCGACTGTAAATTAGTCAATCATAATCAATTTATTATATCGAAGACCACTTCTTCCGATTAATAATGATAATGATAGATTTTCTTCCGCACCTTCTTTCCGTCATTTATTCTCTTCCTGTTTTGTGTATCAGCATCACTAGACTCTTTCCTCTAATCAGTCAGTATAGATCCATAACATCTGACGAGGGTATGGAGCACCATAGACAAAATTCAGCTGACCCAACTTCCTCTTTTCTTTTCCTGTCCTCTGCATGGCTTTGTTAGATCTATTTCAAAGCGGATCTCTTTAGTCTTTGCCTTGCTCTCCCCCCCCCC
>NW_004797926.1:69201-70517 GCF_000002075.1 Aplysia californica | reverse complement strand
GGGGGTTGATTAGTAGACCGTAGTAGTAGGAGGAGAAGTCATAGTCTATCTCTATGCTACACGCACAACATGGAAGAGGTCGTAGTTAGTGAGTAGAAGTAGAATCTAGTTGCCTACACACAACATAGAAGTACATTGTACTAAATGCATAGTAGTACATGTAGTAGCTGCACAATAGTACAGTAGGTAGGCCTACTACTTCTACTACTAGCAAGTGGTCTAGTAGTAGATCTAGTACTGCAGTTGTAGTACTTTGTAATAGTATATATATGTAGTACAGTAGCTCTAGTAGTAGCAGTAGTCGTAGTAGCTTTAGTACTTAATAGAAGTAGTAGAACAATAGCACAGTAATAGGCGTACTGTGTTGTAGAAGTAGAATCTAGTTGCCTACACACAACATAGAAGTACATTGTACTAAATGCATAGTAGTACATGTAGTAGCTGCACAATAGTACAGTAGGTAGGCCTACTACTTCTACTACTAGCTAGTGGTCTAGTAGTAGATCTAGTACTGCAGTTGTAGTACTTTGTAATAGTATATATATGTAGTACAGTAGCTCTAGTAGTAGCAGTAGTCGTAGTAGCTTTAGTACTTAATAGAAGTAGTAGAACAATAGCACAGTAATAGGCGTACTGTGTTGTAGAAGTAGAATCTAGTTGCCTACACACAACATAGAAGTACATTGTACTAAATGCATAGTAGTACATGTAGTAGCTGCACAATAGTACTACATCATGTAGTAAGTGTAGTAGCCCACTGTAGTAGTAGTACGGTACTTTTGTTGTAGTAGTACATGTAGTTTTAGTAGTACCGGTAGTAGTAGTAGATCTGTCAGTACATTGTACTTGTGCTGGGCGTACAATCATAGTCTTCTGTTACAATTTCTATGGCTGGCTTAGTACTTGTATGGGACATATAATATTATTATTTATACATGTAACGTGATACGTAGGCCAACTATCTATTTCATGTATGATCTCTTATTGCATTTTTATATAACATACAATCTGCTTTCTTTTATTCCCCAGCGAGTTTGGGGAGAATAGATGGGCCCACTGTATGCCGGCAGGGGGGCATACAACTGTCACTGACCTGTGATAGATCTAGTGGAAATTCATCATGTGGAAACATTGCATTTGAAGAATAGGGAGTTGAGATTTAGATCTCTCATGATGCCATGGCATCGTCTGAACTTCCTACTGTTCCTCACCTCCACCCCACCCCCCTGTCTCTCTCTAAAGCTGTCTGTCTGTCTGTGCTTTCTCTCTCTCTCTCTCTCTCTCTCTCTCTCTCTCTCTCTCTCTCTCTCTTTCTC
>NW_004797926.1:66724-68206 GCF_000002075.1 Aplysia californica | reverse complement strand
CGGACATGACGTCACGGCGACCCAGGTGTCGCCCCCATTATGTAGTTGAGACCCCTGGATGTACGCGTTGGACTTTAACTATAATCTTTCTAGATCTAGATTATTATAAATTAGTTTATTATCTATCTGATCTGCTTTCCACCCAATAGACTACGGTTTTCTTTCGAATTACACGTGTGTATTAATATTTAAGTTAAGACTTGCGTCAGACTCGGACCGTTTTCATGACCTACTCAACGTACATCGTGTGTGGATCTACCTCCTCACCCCCCTCTTCAAATTTTTCTTTACCCAACATTCTATTTGACAGAGAATTACAATATAAAATTTACTGTGGGAAAACACAAAATTATTAAATAGATCAAGAGAACTATGTTTGTTTGTTTTTTATTTTTGTTTTTGCAAATCTACAACATGTAAAAGATTGTGAAAAGTGAAAAAAGAATACATGATGAATTCGGTCATTTTGAAGACAGCTCCCTGTATACTGTGTGTGACCACCTCTCTGATGTGACTCAGCGAGATTTCCGGGAGTCCTTACAACAATGAACAGTAGATAATTAAGAAGGTTTCTGTTTGCTCTAGACCTAGACCAAACCTGCGATCGGGATACATTGTACATGTAGGGCTACATGATAGAAACACTACTGAGACAGACATACTGACAGACAGACAGATAGACAGACAGTTGCATAATACAGATCTACATTAAAATGAATGCGAATGCGCAGTGCACAATGCCAATCGAATTCTTCTTCATTGAGCTGGGGTGAGCCAGATTTTCCTTCGTGGATGAGGCAAAAGCTACCAATTTATTTATTTGGTTGGGGGGGGGGGGGTGACCGAATTCAACTGTGACCTTCAAAATCAAAAACGTACCTACCTGTAAATGTTTTTCAAGGTCGTGCGTCGAACCAGTCGTCTTGGCCTAGAGGATAAATCTAATAGGTCTAGATCTAATAACCTGACCGTTTCCACTACCCGGTACTTGGGATTTTGGCCTAAGGTTAGATAACAAGAAACAAGCAATAATCATGTAATAATACAGTAACAACAATTAGATCTACCTTGTAGTTAGGCCACCAGTACTAATAGTACATGTACTATTACTTGTATAGTCACAACCACAATCATTGATTTTACCACGTATCTTCTGACTTCAGATGTCGATGTCATTAAAAAACGGGCCTGGCCCAGTCTCTGTCTAAAATGTCATGTAAAATGATGTGGGCATTTGTAGTATCTGCAGTATCTTATTATGGGCATTATCGTGTCGACCTGTCTATCAATAGGATTCTTTTGTCACCGAGTCGTGACAAAAGTTTTTGAACAAAAGGTCACCAGATTTAGACACATAATTATTATGTGTCCAAGTCTGGTGATCTTTGTACATGTAATTGAGAGTGGATGGTTGTTGTTAATACTGTATTGTTATTGTTACAAGTGGTAATAGTTTGGATGCGCGGGGCAGTTGATTTTTTT
>NW_004797926.1:64394-65676 GCF_000002075.1 Aplysia californica | reverse complement strand
CTGTCATTATTCGTTCTTTTTTTTTTTGGGGGGGGGCGCACAAGTTGTCCCCGTAATGTTAAAAGTGGAGTGAAAAACAACATTAAGTGTGTTAAATTTTATTCAAATTTCTGCCCCATGCAGTGGGTTGTAGGTGGGTAGGCCTACTTGGGTGTGATTTGCTCCTTCTTCGCTTTAAAACATCCATCCATTGATCGTTCTTAACTCCCACCATTCTTTCGTTACTTTGTAGTAACACCTTTAAAGTTAATCACTTTAGGCTTATATCATGACCTTCTAATGTTTGTGTTGCAAATGCCACACTCCTACTAAAACTAGAACATGATTGCCTACTTGTATCACGGACCAAGAGCACTGATAAGTCACCAGTAGTAGGTTACCTTTCTGGGTAGGCTTAAAATACAATCTAATGTACTTTTTCAACTGCAGATTGTATCACGTGTGTTGATACTTTGTAGAGGGAAAAAAAAGAAGTTCAATCTTCGTCATAATAATTATCATGTACACCATAGTTACTTTGGAGTGAGAGCGGGAAGGACACATCGTTTTAAAAACTCAGTTGTGTTACACTGTTACACGTTTGACTACTGAGTTGATGGCTCTGGTTCGAATCCTTAGCGGGGTGTTTTGAAGTTGGGTTGTTTTAGCTTGGTGTGTTTTTAAGCTTCTCCGCCCATCTGGCTCGGTCTTATCGGAGATGGACGCTGAACTCAAAGGTCCCACCTTTGACATAATTTTAAGTTTTGAAATGGGCGTGAAGCCTGTAGGACTGTAGTTGTAGGCTTACAATTCAATGAGATCGAAAGCCTTTCTATTGGAACGAGTAAAAATAGACTTGGGCCATCTAAAATGTTAGAATTCAGGATTCTCAAGTATTGGAAAGTTAAATTCACGAACAGACCTCATAAGTTTTAAAAACAGAAACATTTTCCACATTAGGCACAGATGACGGAAATAGACACGTGAAATCGATTCAAGTCAATACATGGGCATAGCATTGTTACAGTGCAGCCTCTGTTTAACGACCTTCGATATAAAATAATATACGACATCCTCCGTACAGCGACAAGGTGCCCAGATCCCGATTTTTTTTCCTTTAGTTTTATGTCATTGGTAATTTTTGGTTGCCTCTCTATAACGACATGTTTTCTGGTTCCGATGATGTTGTTTTATAGAGAGGCTGTACTGTGTACTTGTATTTTGGAGACCTTCTGCATTGCAGTGCGCACACACAAACACACACACACACTCACACATACACACACACACACAAACACACACA
>NW_004797926.1:62747-64084 GCF_000002075.1 Aplysia californica | reverse complement strand
TATATATATATAAATGGCCTCCGAAAGCTTGATTTTTCCGTTTTTTCCCACAGTTATTATACTATAGGCCGATTTTTAAGTGCCATAAAACGAAAACTGAAAAAATTCCTTTAATAAATTTTTAGATATCATTTTTCCTACGCACTATACCAAACTAAAAGTGTATATTTGTTGAAAAACAAGTGAATAAAATGGGATCAAAACAGGTAGCGGTATACAAAATCCTATATATGGCCGCTGTTTCCATGTTAACCAAACCAGATTCACTTTTTTTAACAATAGATTTTAAATCCCCAGTGATAGCCTACATGATACTCCACCCACAGCAAATATGAGCTCTCTAGGGTTTGTAATAAGTAATAGCCGAGATAGCCTTCAGTCCATCCCTTTAAAAAACTGTTTTTATCAAATTCTTCTAACATGTATTTCGTTTGAGAAATATTCTCCTCTGCGGACCCAAATTCATCGCCAGACATTGACGGACGAACTATTATTATTATAAATCGTCTTTCTGTTTGGGTATAAAAATCGTGATCTGTCTTGCCACGCAGACTGGATTATTCAGAGAAACAAAGGTTAAATTAGCACCTAAATCATACAATATTTATCATAATTATATATATTCATATATATAATAGTCTAAATCGCCTCCAGCGGGGGATTAGGTTTCAACATTGACGACAACAGGATGTAGGCCTACTTTCTCTAAAATTGTTCTAATGAAACAATAATCTTAGGTAAAGCCCAGATTACTTCAAAGTAATCATTTATGGTTTAATTTGCGTCGTGTGAACGACAAGGGCGATTTTTTTTTCAACTTGCGTACACACACATACACAAATAAATTTAAATAAAATAATGAATGAATGTGATAAATGAATGAATCAACCAACCAATCAATCGCCATGAATCAATCAATCAATCAATCAATCAATCAATCAATCAATCAATCAATCAATCAATCAATCAATCAATAATAAATAAATGAATAAATAATAACAAACAACAATGTTCAGCAGGTATGATTAAAAAGAGCTACAGCCAAAATCAACAACTTATTTTTATAGTAAATTATAAGAGCATTTCGACCACAATAACCGCGATTCAATGTTAAGCTTATAAAATGGTCAAAGTTTACAGTATTTCACTTGACACCCCCCGCCCTCCCATCCCTACCTCGTTCTGAAAATTGTGTATTGTCTTTCGCACGTAGCGACCCAGACAAGGGGGCTCTCGTGGCCTAGAGGTTAAGGTGTAAGATCACTTGGTGGTCTAAAATCGACAAGAGTAGCTTTCGGCCGCCACCTGGGCAAAATTCAAAATTTCCTAACAACTGA
>NW_004797926.1:39933-58795 GCF_000002075.1 Aplysia californica | reverse complement strand
TATATATATAGTGAGTATAATATGCTTTTTTATAAGGTGTCCCGGAACAGCAGGTTTCCATTTCCAGGGGTTGACGAATTACCAGGCTGTGCGTCCTCGAGGAATTGATGAAATACAGCACCCAGCTGAAAGATGGAGATTCGAGACGTGCTCCACAAAATACATGAAGACTCTCTCACTTGGGAATCAAACTTACAATAAATTTCACTTCTACTTCCACGTGTAACAGCATCGAGTCTGACTCTAACCATTACTGTACCACAGACATTGGTTTCCACAAAGGAGATTAAAAGTAAACTCCTTGGTTTCCACACACTACATCTAGTTCAAGGATTGCGGGAACACAAAGTATGCTGAATACTATACACTTTATTTTTTAGCCTGTTCCTCCCTCTGTGTCAATTATTACTCCCAAGATAACAGAAGGATTCGATGTCTTCTAGTGCGTTTCCTACTACTACTGTCCCTTTCGTAGTGCATTTTTATGTTTTTACGCCCCTATCGACTCTGTTTAGATAATTTCGGAGGCTGGCTCCGACCCTGCCCTGGCAGAGAGGGACACAACGTCCTAGCAGAAAGACCGTGATATCGTACTCGATAAAAACATTCTCTCCACTCGGGGAATCGAACTTGGGTTTCCTGCGTGCGCCCTCATTAATGAGAAGCGTTTTATCCAGTTTCAAACCGCAAATAGCCTTTCTTAGTAGTGTTGCCTTTATGTCAGTTCTTCAAACACTAAAATGCACGTCTTCAATGCGTTAATCGTAGGGCCCACCAAGCTTTTTGTTTTGTTTTGGAAAGTGCATAAGGCCATAAGGTAAATATGAGCGCGGGGAACACATTAAGCATTTTTCAGTTTGGCTGGAACTAATTTTGAATTTTGCCCGGTGGCGGCTGAAACCTACTCTTAGTCTTATCGATTTTAGCACCACCAAGGGATCTTTAACGTATACAACTTGCAAACGTGACTTCCGAGATTTTTCTACCCTTATCTGAGAGAGAGGGCTATGTGTTAGATCCGGGGTGTGGCTGAAAGACAGCAGTAAGAAGGAGCCAAGGAGTAGCAGTACTAGAAAGGCTGCAGAAAGAGTAAGGAGCCCAGGGAAAGGGGCAAAGGAGGTGTGGGGGTGGGGGTGGGGGGTAAGAAAGTGGAGACGAAAGCAGACGACAGAGCTTTGTTATATATATATATATAGAACGAAAGGGGGTGCAAGGAGATCATTTTGAAAAAGACAATTCTCCATCGCTTTCCAGAATCGAACCCGGGACCGATTGAATTTGAATGGGAGACGAACACCGTACCTCTTGACCATGAGAGCTCCACCTAAAGGCAGTGCTTCTGACAGCATTACCCAAAGACTTAAATCAAATGCACGTCTTCACTGCAATAATCGTAGCTAGGACCCGAAACAGCCGAGGACAAAAAAGAAGCGGATACATGTCCGATCAGCAGCAGACCAAAGGCAATGTAGCAGCACATTTCAAACATTCAGATACAATGTACAGTATAACACGGATAGGTCGAACACAGACGACTCGAAATCGCGCCTTCGTCGAACTGTGCCTGCGGTCCTGTTTTTTTCTGGGTTTTTTTCTTTCTTTTAAATTTGTAAGATATCCCTCGACCTACAAATCCCTCGAACTACCGAGGCCCGTCCCGACGAATTCGAGCTATCCGCGTTATACTGTACTAGCTGAGTACACGTTCGAAGAACGGACTTAAAGTCAACGTGGAAACAGTGCGCACAGCTTGTGAACGGAAGCGTCACTTGTTCACTATGGCGTTTAAGAAGAAGACAGACTTTCCCAGGATTAGATCTAAACGAAACTATTGAAAAAACTGAAAATTAAACTAGATCTACAGCGACTTCAGTCTACTCAATAAAACTGTGAACCCTTTAAATGATTCTGGACCACCGTTATTATTTTTTTTAAATTCCAAAGTTAAGCGGTCCGGAAGTTTCAGGCTGCCAAAGTGACGAACTTTCACAAATATAATATAGAAAGATAATACAAATCAGAAACACGTTTTTTTTAAATGTCATAGTACATTATGCATGTTGTTGTTGGCCTTTTCAAATTTCAGGTGAAGAAGACATAATTTTTTAAATTCTAAGAATAGATCTAACATTAGTGGCCCTAGTAGGGAGAAACTTTTTTTCGAGTATCTCGATCTTTCTGCGAAGATGTATCCTTCTCAGTAGGCCTACAGGTTGGCCCTGGCAAGTTGAGCTGGAAGCCCACCTCCTGGATGATCTAAATTGTGTTGAATGGGGCGTAAAAACACACACATAAATATATCCAAAATAGAAATGAAAGTACCCCAAAACAGTGGGAAGGGGGGGGGGGGGGGTAAGAAAATCCACCAAGCAATGCACCGCAAGCTCTCAGGCTATGCATTGCGGCGAGGCGCCTTAACAATAGTAGGCCTACTCGTTGGGTTAAATGATAACTGTAGAAAGTAAAACTGACCTGTCTCAAAACGAAGCCCCCCATGTTTGTCTACGTCACAACACGCAATAGTATTAGTATGGGGGGCAATGGGGGACACCTTTGTTTTGTTTTTACGGCGCTCGCAAATGCTTAAGGTCATATGAGCGCCAACACCTTTGTCTACGTCACAACACGCAATAGTAGTATGGGGGGGGGGGGGGGCGCAATGGGGGACACCTAGGCTATGTTTGTCTACGTCACAGCACACAATAGCATAGGTGCCAATGGGGGACACGTTTGTTTGTCTACGTCATAACAACACACAATAGTACGGAGGCCAATGGGGGACACCCATGTTCGTTTCCCTGTCCCCCGGTTCAACTGTAAGCCTACGAGTTGGGTTTTGGGTAAATGTTTAACGGCGCTCGCAACAGCATAAACGGTCATTATGAGCGCGCCGGACACATTAAACATTTTTCAGTCGGTAAGGAATTTTGAATTTTGCCCGGGTGGCCCGGCGGCTTAGTACCTAAGAGAGCAAGAAAAGAGGCGAAAGGGAACAATTTAAGAGAAGAAAATTTTTCGGTCGTTACCCTGATTCGAACCCGGGACCTTTGAATGAGAGGCAAACATCTTAACCTACTCTTATCGATTTTAGACCACCAATGGATCCTTAACGAGCGCAACTTGCCCACGGCACCTCCGAGATTTTTCACCTTTGTCGGAGAAGGCTAGGTGTAGATCTTTCCTACCAGAAGATCAGGGGAGTGGCAGGAAGACAACAGTAAGAAGGGGCCAAGGAGTTGAAGTAGAAAGGCTGCAAAAAGAGTCAGGGGCCCAGAGGAGGGGGCAAAGGAGATGAGGGGGTGGGGGCAGAAAGCGGAGACGAAAGCAGACTACAGAACATTGCTAGAGAGCAGGAAATGAGGCGAAAGAGGACAATTTTAGAGAAGAAAAATGTTCGGTCGCTACCCGGGACCTTTGACTTTGAATGAGAGGCAAGCATCTTGACCTCCAGGCCACGAGAGCCCCTACCTACGAGTTGAGAGTGAGAAGGCCTTGGTTTTTATGTGACAGAAATGTGTATTTGTATGTGTGTGTGGGGAGGGGGAGAGGTGTTAAACTAATATGTACACCCACATGGCTGTGTGTTATCGCAGGCTGACGTATAAAAATGGAAGACCTTTTACTATATTTTTGACTTTTTGCTCTTGATGTGAGTGTTTGACGCCCCCATGGACACAATTTAGATAATCTAGGAGGGGGCGGACTTGGACCCAGATTGTTCCTCAGGGCCTGCCCGGCCAGAGATGAATACAACGTCCCAGCAGAAGACAGGGATACTCGATAAGAATTATTCTCCCCACTTGAGATTCGATCCAGGTCGTCTGCGCGCGGCGGCTTAGTACCTAATCGCTAAACCACAGAGGTCAGATGCCTACAACTACAATGTACTGTGCTGAAATAGCGTTTATTAACACACTCCTTATCTCAGGAGAAATTTTGGTTCGTTACGTCTTTAACTTTTAATAACACTTTGCATGTACCGTATATCATTTAACACTTAACATTCAACTTGGATAACGCCTCCATTTCATTTCCCGTTTTCAATAATTGGGGGGGTTAGGGGTGGCTTTTAGGATGGGTGGGGGGGGGGTAGGGGTGGCTTTTAGGATGGGTGGGGTGGGGGTAATAAATAAACAGTACAGTTAAACGTTAAACACTCACACAACACACATCTCAATAGAGCTGTTAATGTTAAACTCGTTTTTGATCATGACCAACCCCCACCCCCTCCCCCACCACACACATATATGTACTCACACACACATATGCAGACACACATACATACACACACACACACACACACACACACACACACACACACACACACAAACTAGCAGTAGATTTGTTGTCGTTTTAATGGCGAGCCAGGTTTTGATTTCCTAATCTAGGTTGGTAGATAAAAAAATTAAAGTTAAAGCATAGATCTAATTATCTTTTCAGTTTGGACAAAAAGAGAACAAACAACACTCGAGGTCAAAGACAACAATGTCAGTGCACGAGGACTCATCATCACACGTTTAGTCCAAGGCTCTCAATCATCACCATCATCAATGCCTTTCACCCCTGGCAGGGTATAGGCCATACAAGCTCCTTCCATTTATCTCTGTCCTGAGCCATCCTTCCAAGCTCGTTCCAAGTGAGCTTCATTTCTCTTATGTTCCTTTCCACGCATCTCCTCCATGTTTCCCGTGGCCTACCCCTGCCTCGTGCTCCTTGTGGGTTCCACTGCAGTGACTGTCTAGTGATGTTTCCGCTGGGCTTTCTTAAAGTGTGTCCCATCCATCGCCACTTTCTTAGTCCTATTTCTACTTCTATTTCCTTTTGTCCTGTCCTTTCCCACAGCTCTTCATTTCTTATTCTATCCTGCCACTTAATTCTTAGAATACTCCTCATACATCTGTTGATGAAAGTCTGGACTTTATTCAATACTGTTTTCGTTGTCTTCCAAGTTTCGCAGCCGTAGAGGAGCACACATTAAAGTTAAAGCATAGATCTAATTGTCTTTTCAGTTTGGACAAAAAGAGAACAAACAACACTCGAGGTCAAAGACGACAATGTCAGTGCCCGAGGACTCATCATCACACGTTTAGTCCAAGGCTCTCAAACAGACAGAAAAATGAAGGCCATGGCCGAGCTCTCTTTAGTTGTTTTTTTTTTTTTACAATAAAGGGACCCCCCCCCCCCCACCGCTTCAAATCGTCCCCTTTCAAAAAGTGGAAAGTTCCTAGTTCACTTTTAGAGTTTCTTGCTGGTCACCAGAAAATGGGTGCGTTCCTTTAGGACCAATTTACGTAATATTGTATTAATATTTGATCACTTTTAGACCAGTTGAACTGGTATTTCGCCAGGTAGCAATCAGGCTAAGGAGCGATTATAGTTCTTAGTGACATCGAATAAGATAGTCAATACATGATGTGAAAAAAGGGTTTCAGTCCTACCGACACACCTGACTTTGGGAATGGTTCGTCATGCTTACATTGTACATGTAGGCCTATGCTGTGTTTGTAGACTTGGTTTGTGAACTGTCACAAGAAAAGGGGTGGGGTAGGGAGTGTTACACAACACAATGCATGCTTTCATGTGAGCTTCAAAGACATTTAACTTAATTTGAGAAACTGGGAAACAAACATTTATGCAGCGCGAAAAAATCAATTCCAAAATTAAAGCAAGGAATCGGTGAAGACAACTGGTCAAAAAGGGACCCCATCTTTTACTGGTCCAAAAGGTTTCTGTAGTCACTGGTCCAAAAGGAATTCTCCTTAACACCCCTCTCTACTGGGACTCCCAATTCCAACCCCCCCCCCTTTTTTTTTTTACAAACAAGTGTTGAAAAGTTTCTAGTTTACTTTTGCGTTTACCAAATGTCCACTAAACACTCATCTAATTACCGATCAACCGAAAATGACCAATCCTCTTCCGTGAGAAGGAAATTAATGGATAATTATCTTTAAAAATCAACAATGCAACAAACCCTCCACCCCCCAAAAAATAAATAAAATTGAAGCCTACTACATGTATACACATGTGTCGGTCATACATGTACTCAAATTTGTAATTACGAGGGCCACAGAGTCACAGAGCAATTAAGTGGTCGAACACACTTGCATTATTTGTCTCAAAGTCAAAGATGGCGACCCCAACCCTTGTGCTTTTTATCGAGCGACATTTATATTTAGCATTCATTGTATTTTTAACACGACACACTTTTGTCAAAATGTCGCTGTAATCAGGCTGAAATGAAACCCGGCCAGCTCCCACAACGCCTCTGAAATGAGACAATGCTATCTAACGATAAACCCCTTTCAGCTTTCAAAAGGTCTCTAAAATGAGACTTTCAAAAATGCATCAACAATACAAGGCAACGAAACGTCCTGGACAGCTTCGCTGATTCGCCGAGAAGAAGAAACACCACTGTTCTGAAACATGCCGAAAACGAAACGCTTGTTCAACTGAATATAGCCCAACAGCTTACAGCAACTTGGCGGTAGCCTACACAGTATGGGATATTGTGCAACGCCATTTTTTCCTTTCCTTTTTTTCTGGGCTTGAGCCAACACGCCATAAATTTCTTTCCCTCGAGCCAGCCGCCCTCCTCGGCTTGCCTTCACTGTTTCTCCAACTAAAACGAAAAAAAAAAAAATACTTTGGTTCATGGGGCGAGTGGAGAGCCGAAGCTTCATTACTTTGCACAGAACAGACTATAGACTGGTCTCGACTGGTGGAAAGTTGCTCGGTGGCGAGGGTTGTCCAGGTTCGCCCGGTCCCTTTCCGCCTCCCTCGTTGGTTCAATCCTGCCTCGCAAAGCGGGTTTCCCGATGTAAAGAGAGTAGCGGTTGGCCTGACGTCACGCGCAAGTCCCAAATGTTTGAAGCGTGTTTTCGCAGCCGAGCAGGCTGCGCTAGGCTTTTCTTACACGTCCGATTCTGAAGAGTGAATACCACGTTATTGGGACGAGGTGTATTGCATACTCATCTTTTGTGGAAGTTACAGCCGGTATTATTTTTGGTCAGCATGGAGTTTTAGCCTATGGAAACCATGTAGTTTGTTGGAGCGATGGTACGGGAAACAAGATATTTGATAGTGCGAAATTTGCCTGAGAATTGCACAGAGGAGACTGTTATCGACCATTTCCAGAGGTGAGTTCGAAAGTTATAGATCTAGAGAGATCTCTTCTTCGTTTTCATACTGTAGATCTAGAGTCTAGATTTCTAGATCTAGATTTCTAGTCTAGGCCCACTGTTACAGTGTTGTGAGGACCATCATTTCTCTATAGACTAAGCCTGAAATCTAGATATTAGATCCTAGATACAGATTTAGACCTTGCGTTCGTCTCGTCTGTCTAATCTGTACTGTGTTGATGCTTTATTTGTTTTAATTCTTGTTTTCCGCTTTGGACTTTAAATTGCGGTGATCTTATACTTTAGCACGTTAAATTCCCAAAGTCTGGCAAAGTCTACTAATCTAGAGTCTAATACCCGACTCAGACCTTCAAAACTTTGAACTGGGCCTAAAAATGTGCAAACTACCGTAATTTTGTCATGAACAGATCGTATAACAGTGGTTTTCAGTCTTCCATCATGATTTTGGAAGCCATTGAGTATAATCTTGATGACATAGAATTTTGATCCAGATCTTATAGTGGTCGCTCGTTTCGGGAGTCCTCAATTGAAGAATTTAACGTGCTAAAGTATAAGATCTAAATTGCTATGCCCCACATCGTAGGCTATGTCGGCCTTTTGGATCTAGGGGGCCTGGTCTAGATTTTAAATGTCTTAGGCTCATGTCATGTCCTATGTAGATATCTATAATCTAGATCTAGATTCTAGATTTCTAGATCTAGAATCTAGAAATCTAGATTCTAGGTCTTGTTTGTTTGTTTTTGTAAAGTGTTTTACGGCGCTCGCAACTGCATATAAGGTCATATGAGCGCGCGGGACACACAACCTAATATTTTTAGTTGGTAGGAAATTTTGAATTTTGTCTGGGTGGCGGCCGAAGCCTACTCTTATCGATTTTAGACCACCAAGGGATCTTTAACGTGCGCAACTTGCACACGGGCCCTCCGAGATTTTTCGCCCTTGTTCGAGAAGGTTAGGTCAGGTGTAGATCTTTCCTATCAGAAGATCAGGGGTGTGGCTGAAAGACAGCAGTAAGAAGAAGCGAAGGAGAAGCAGTAGAAAGGCTGCAAAAATCAGGAGCCGAGAGGAAGGGGCAAAGGAGGTGAGGGGGTGAGGGCAGAAAGAGGAGACGAAAGCAGACGACAGAACATTGCTAGAGAGCAGGAAATGAGGTGAAAGGAGACAAATTTAGAGAAGAAAATTTTTTGGTTGCTACCCGGATTCGAACCTGGGACCTTTTGAATGAGAGGCCAACACCTTAATAAGAGCCCCAATCTAGATCTAGATCTAGAATCTAGATTCTAGATAGATCTAGGCCTAGAGAGTATAGATCTTGATCTAGAATCTAGATCTAGATTCTAAGCCTTGTCTTTATGTGAGAAAAGTAAGAAATGCGCGTCTTCAACCTCCAGGCACGGTGAGGC
Organism: Aplysia californica; assembly: GCF_000002075.1. Lineage (NCBI taxonomy): Eukaryota > Metazoa > Mollusca > Gastropoda > Aplysiida > Aplysiidae > Aplysia > Aplysia californica. The sequence continues at coordinate 50,253 of NW_004797926.1, read as the reverse complement.
AATTGCTGCCTAATATTAACCTACTTATAGACTAGACCTAGAGTCTAGACTCTATCTAGATGTCTCAATATAGATCTAGATTTCTGGGTAAATTTTTACTTTTAAGATCTAGATCTATACACCCACACAAAGATGCACTGATTTAAGGGCTAGCAAGGGCTGACCTACCTTACTTTTTGCTGCAGAAGACAAGTATATGGCCACAAAAAAAACCTTGCAAATCAATTGTTTTCAAGTAGATTGTCAATCCTAATTACCAAAATATCAAGTCATTGTGAAACCCCCCAGATTCTTTTTAGGTCAGGAGACAAGGGGCATGCCCCCCTGTAACCCCCCCCCCCCCCCCATGTTGTTAAAAACAAAAATATTACTACGCCACTGGTCCTTCTGTAATATAGTTGTTTTCAAACATCAATAACTCAATAACTACCTTGCTGCAAAAATGAAGGCCTTATTCGTGCTCAGCATGCAAAGTACTAAAAACAGTATATAAAACATGTAGGATCTAGATGTACAGATTTCTAGATTCTAGAATCAAGATTAGATCTAGATCAAGAAATCTACCTGAGACGGATGCATGAGTAAAAAAAATGCGATTCTAGGCTAATATGAGGGGGTCTGCTCACTGAGTTGGTTTAAAATTACCTAAAATTAATGTAAAAAATAAGTTTGAGATACATTCAGGAAGACTTTGTTGAACAGTTCGAGAGCTTACTTGCTGTACAGGTCAACTAGATCTAGATCTAGATCTAGATCTTGGCTGAGTTTTCAGTTTATTAATGTTTTTTTCCCTCATTTTTGGTGGGTTTAGTTTTCAAAGGTTACAGCTAACGTAAACTCTGGATTCTACCTCGGGATAACACTAAAGTCCGACCTAGCCCAAGAGGCAATTGTTTACTCTGTCTCTGGGGTTTGATTCCGGGGTGTGAGGTTAGTTGTCACTTTCCCTTTCTTGTTTACACCGATATCACTGCACAAGGGGCATCCCCATAAGCGCTCCGTCCCCTGAAGAAGCACATCTCGAAGTTTGTAGATGCTGATGGTTCCAAGCAATGGTTGATTCCATAGCCTTCTGCTCCTTCCACTAAGTCTTGAACTTCTGCAGGCGCCCCATCCAATTCTACTTTCTATGATTTCAAATATCCAGTGACTTTCGCGATATGTACCCCTGTTGTATATTCTGTGCATATATCCTCAAGGATTCATCAATTTCTACACTATTGTTGGGGCCACCAAGTTGCAGTGGGTGGTCAGTGAGATACTGTGCACAAATGTCTCTTACGAAGCTTTGCCTGTCTAGACTTCAGAGTTTTTCAGGTTACATCACCTTCAGCAACGTAATTTTGACTCTGTGCCCAGTAAAAACATATCAAGTAACTGAAGGACAAGTGAGAGCCTTAAAAAAAAGATCCAGTCCGAATGCTCCTTTAACGCCGATTACGTTCACAGGACCGTGCCCAACCATCGACTCTTTCTTCAGGTGCGAGAGATGACACTTGCCAGCTTGGCAACTTGAAAGAACCTAACAAACGTAGATTGTCGATAGGGCCTGTGCTCTATATATAAAAAAAATAGTACCGGAATTAAACGCGAAAAAGTAAACAATTGCCGCCCTAGGACCTAGATTCTGGTGATAAAAGTTATGGTTAGGTACCTAACCCTCCAAATTAGTTATTTTTGAAAAATCTAGATCTAGATCAGGCTGAAGATGATTTAAGTAGGGCCTAACCAACTAGATCTAGATCTGTAGATATCTCTAAGTCAATTTTACATATTTGATGACTCATAGATCAAGACCTACAGTCGAGAAAAATCTAGGTACAAATGTTATAAAATCATGTTGTTTGTTCCTTTTTTTTTTTTTCAATATTGGTGATAGCAGTAACATGGTCTTTGTTTAATGTTAGATTTTTCTGTTGAGAAAAGTTTTGAGGCTAGATTTAGATCTAGATATCTACATAGATCTAGATTCTACTTCTTGTTTTTGTCCAAGGAAGCTGGTTTTTTTGTGTGGAAAAAATGTAGAGGTGCATTTTGTATTATTTTTTATCTACACCTATTTTCCTTCAATGAATTCTTGAGTTTTTGCACGTCTGCTCCTAACTGTGAGCTGGTAGTCAGGTAGTTGAATAATGCGGTGTTATAATCACTGCCTATAACTTAAGGGTAGGTCCGTAGATTTGACGAACGGATGCCATATTAATTGTTAGATTTTAAAGTTGTATTTTTTCTGTTGTTAATAATTCATTTTAACCCAAAGCCTTGAAATAAGACTGCTTTATTCACATCTCTGAGAACTTTGTGAACTTGGGGACTCTTGTTTTGTCAATTTCCATGTCAACTCAGCTGACTGTACTTTCAATATAAATATTTTTATGTGACAACTGTTTTCTGTTTTCTTAAAGTTGGGTTTGAAGTGGGTTCCATTTTTTCATTGTGGAACATCGATAATCATTGATGTGATGGCTTGATCTGAGTTGACTGCCATTTATTCTGCTATGGTTACTGAGTGATTTTGAGAAAAAGTTAAAAAAAAACTCATTGGCGTTACAAAAGCTTTTTGTAAGTTTGATAACTGCCACAGTATATTTCTTTGTCTGCCTGCTGACACAAGAATGGATATGGGCAAGACTTGTGTAACAAACCAATAGAACCAAAGCAAAAAAAACAACAACGATGATTTTGTCAGAACTGTAGCTTTGCCTTGGGGGTGAAGTTGTTCTTCCTGTGCCTTGTAAGCTCAACCGTTTTCTTATTGAATGGTCTAGACTTCTTTTTTCAGGTCCCCAAAGTTTAGGTTTAATGACACAATAATGTTTCAGTGTCTTTACTCTTGTAGTAGTCTGAAATATGTGTATAGATGTTGGACTTGTTTTTTGATGAGTAGGCCTAGGATTAAAACGAAAATGGGTTCTTTTACACATCATTTTCCACATGTAAAGAATACTTTAAGAGATCATTGTATTGAGGATCATGCAGGCTTCAGATGAATTTGTTAGAAAGTAGGCCTACACAGCTTTGCCATCTTCAATAATAAACAAACCACTTCCGATGATAATGGTTTTTTTTTTAAATTACCGGTCTACATTTTATGACCTGTGATTATGGCACATGTGGATGATTTAACTTCTGCGCACCAGAAAACGCCGATTGCTAGAGTACAAGGAAGGGTCAATGATCTGTTCGCTGTTGAGTCGTTTAGCATGTTTGCCTTCTCTACCGTTTGTCTTTTGTTCCATTTTAAATCATGTACGTACACCTTTTTTTTTTTTACCTATTTGAAGTTCATGCTTGTCAGTTCCGTAGCACAAGAAGTTATTTATGGCAAAGATGTGTGCTGTGAGGATATTGCTGGGGTTGAATTTGAAGCTGGGTGTAAAAAAAAACACGAAAAAAGGTCACAGTTTTGGAACTGTTGTTGGTGGTGAAATGTATCTTTTGCGTTTTAAGCTACAAGTTCAAGCAACTTGCACTATACTTTGAGAGCTGGTTTTTGTTGACAACTTATTGAGGTTGTGAGTGTCTGTAGGTAAAACCTCTTAATCTTCGACACTTATATGACCTTATTGTGTTGCAAGTGCCATAAAACTCTTACACTAAAACAACTGTAAAACTCTTTATCATGTTCATGAATTTGAAGCAGCTTCTATTGCTTGTTAGTTCTTAGGTATTTTTTGTTCTCTGAAAGACATTGTATTCAGTTACACATTCATTTTCTGTAGTCTTTTGTCATTTTCATTTTGCTGTATTGCTGTTTCAAACACTTTCTTGATATTCTTTGCCCTTGATTGTTGAAATGGTTGAGTTGGCAAATATCATCTAAAAGACCAGTATTCAAACCCATTTGACTTTCTGGTTTGTTGAGAAAATTCATCCATGAACATAAAATAGGTTGCTATCTGAGGAATCCATTGACAGTCACAATTTAAAGGAAGAATACAAACATGTACCGGTTTCTGGAGGCAAAAATAAAAAAGATGAATGTGACTTGAGTGCATACACATCAGGTTTATGCAGTTGTTGCCCATTCCATTAACATGGTGACATTTCGAGTTCCACTTTCGAATGTTATGAGAATTCAGTGACCTTTTTTGTCCGGAAGCTGTGTGATCATTTAGTCAAATAGAAAATTGCCAGGAGGGGCATGGTTGAAGTAAGTGCATTATTGTGTCTAATGGTGGAGCTAGTGCAGTTTTCCTTGATGTAAATGACATTGTCTCTTGGACTGTAAAGTGTTATTTGGCATTTTTTACATGTTGGGCGGTGGAAACAAAAATAAGGGTCATGTTGTCTGGTTGAGGGAAGTAGCCACTTAATGGGTTGATGGGTTATCCTGACTGTATGAAGTCTAAAGAAATTGTATCAATTTTTTTTCGTTGTATAATGGTGCTTTTATTTTCAGTCAAGATCTTTGAATAGATTGTTCAAAGAGTAGGCTACGTGCCAGATCTCACGAATGAGCTTCACTGAAAATATTAGTAACAGTCATGTTACTTCTTTTTTCTTTTATATTGATAATTTCTTATTTTTCAATAAAAAGTCTCTTAAAAAATAATATATATACACTGTATAATAATATTATAGCTTGACTGTTGTTTCAGATATTTTTTTTTATCACTGAGTAGAATGTAATACTTTAAATATAGGAATTAGGTTCTTAATTTATGTGTGCATAATAACGGTAAATTGCCTTAGTGGTACTTTTTTATAGTGTCCTGTCTTTTTGTTCTTTGTTTGTCTGTTTTTAGACAAGTCTATTGGGGAAACGTGTGGAGGGGTTCATGTTCTCTGCACTGTCTCAGAGTACTCATGACTTTTCTTGCCCAGAGAACTTCTATTCTCTGTTTTCCTTAAGGAATTGGATCTCTTTTGTATAATGCCTGGGTGCAGGTCTAGTTATAGTTATACAGCGTATTCCAATAAAGCGTTCGTTTTACATACCCGTTTTTAAAGTTTTTTTTATGTTGTACTGTCTACCGAATCATGTAGAACCACTCAGCTGTTCCAGTGGTAGGTTTAGAACCTACTCTTTTAAAAAGTCGATTGAGCCGTACTTTCGGTCTCAAGTACTTCTTGTTGTCTTTCTTTCAGTTTTATCAGAGAAATTTGATCTAGTTTCTGGAGTAAAAAGTGAGATTGTCGGTGTGTTTAAAAGCCACAGTTTGCCTTTGACTTTGAACCGTTTTCTGCGTGACTATTGCTGCTATGATCTTCGTGTTCGTTCCTGTTGTACTTGCTTGCGTCCGGGTCCAGATCTAATCGCTGCGACAAAACCCATGGACTCGTGAAGTCTTAACCAAATTATAGCCTTTGGATTTTGTTTTTGTTTGCTGACTAAGAACGGGGGTGGTTCGTGGATGCTCTAAATCTAGTGCAGTTTTCTCCTCCTTCCCTATCAAATGTCTATTCGTTCTTATCTCTTCTCCTTCCTTTCTTTGTATGTTACTCTCAAAACACACGGTCTAATTTTCCTAATTTAAAGATGTGTGATTGTAGTGCAAGTGCCATTCTAGTCAACACTAAAACGGATTAAAAAAAAAGAACACAGTTCTGCTAGATGAAGTGGAAGATTCCATTCTGGATTCAGTGTCTATTTTCGCGAATGATGTTGTCACCCCCCACCCCTCACACACTCACCGCCTTAATGACTGCTGCGTTGTCATTTAGGTTTTTTTTTTTGTTGTAATCATTATTATTTATTATTATTAAATAATAATTATTAGCACAGTCCATTTCTGCTTAGGGGGGGGATTGAACTTTCTTCGTTTAAAAAAAAAAAGAAATGTTGAAGAATAGAAAGGGCTTGTGTTATGGATTGAATCTTCAAAGTGGAACCACTGGATTTTAAGAATGAAGAAGAGATAGCTTTGTGCGTAGACAATGTCTCTCCAATCAATAGTTCTCCCCCTACGGTTTTTATAGGCTCTGACGGCATTCAGGCTGGGCCTGAAATCAATGAGGAACACTCGGCTGGAAATTATATATTTACTGTGTAAACTTGACTGTCAAATTGATTGTTCGCAAGTTTCTATGCTCGGGGAAAAGACCTGGTTTTCATAGTCTTCCATCTCTCTGCCTGTTCTTTATTTGCCTGCCTCATATTGATTACATAATGCGCTAGGCGTTTGACATCTTCTGAAGCCACCCATCTTTCTGTTGTTCATTGATTTGTCCAAGTGGCAACCGCCCCGAGCAGTTTTCCACCCCTCCTCCTTCAAAAACTGTGGAGTCTAATGGTAAACTTGTAGAAAGAACAGACAGTCTTTATGCCATGACTGGTGATTTTGAGCAGATATTATTTTCATGTAAGGGGGCTGCGCCCGTCTTCTTTACGTGTGCAAGTCTCCGTCTTGCTGTTCTGTGTGACAGTTTCTTGTTTGAAATATCTATCGATGTACCACATTACCGTGTGTTGCATGAGCTTTGTGAAAGGGTTTGGTCAAAATTCGTTTTTGGTTGATGTGTTCTGCTCGTCTCCTATGTGTACACGGTAAATTCCGTTACGACAGGTGCACCGACTTGTGTTTAATTGTGCTGTCAGCTGTGTTTCTCTTGGACGTTTTGTTGGTGGTACATGTATACGGAATGATTGAGTGAACTCATAGAAGTACGATGTCTTTTTCTGATTTCCTCTCACTTGCTCGTAACCGAAACCGACTTTAATTGTATTATTCTTTGTTTCGTTTGTTTAGTCTTCTCTATAAGTACCCTTGAAATGTAATGCGTTTTTATGATTATTTGACCGTCATTGCCCCAATGGTTTAGGTCTGCCCAAATATTATGTAGTTGTTTTTGTTATTGTTTTTTTTCTTCTGATAGGGCTACCAGCTGTGCTCGATTATGTTAGGAAATAAATAGGGAGATGGAGTTGGGATGTGATGTCTTGTATTTACTGTAGCATTGTTGTCATCGTTAGTGTTTTTTTTTTCCTTCAATATTTAAAATCTTTACCACCATCATTTTTTGTCTTAAACTAACAACACATTCTCATATTTGTGTGTGTTCCATGATGTCTGGGAAAATGTTTTCTCTCTAGCATTGTTTGTTAGAATGTTCCTAACTTGTCTTGGTTCAGATGCCGTTGACCAAATGTTCCACAGAATTGAATGTGTCGGCTGTTAACCCAATTTCCTCTTGAACTGGTCTGCTCCAGTGTCAGGTCTAGATTTTGCTATGTCGACGGGTTAATTTTTTTCAGCGACTCAGGTTTTTTTGTTTTTTGTTTTGTTTTGGGGGTGGTTTCGTTTAAATCCGAAAGCCGTCTTTTCTACTATCCGTTTTTAAAAAGCTTTATCTTTCAAGTTGTTTTTCTTTTTTCTTATACTTGTTCGATATGAGTGTCTCTGCTTTAACGATGTGCTCCATGCATTGCGTTTGTATTATTTTTGTTAAGACAAGTTCATGTTTTTGAACTCGTAGGATGATTATTTCTTGTTTTTCTCCTTATTTCACTTTGCTATCCTATCTCTTCCTGGTAAAATGTTGCCGTTATTACGTTGTCTCATCGTAAACTCCAGTCCCTACCATCAGACTTCAGTAGCTATCTGGTCCTCCAAAGCCTCACAAAGCCTGGCAGGCACACCTGGCTTCCCTCTGCCTTCCATTTGTTATAACATTACGTCCTGTTACACCTGTGGTACGGTAGCTTGGTGGCCCAGGTAGCTTTCTTCTTCTCTTTGTATATGTTGATGTGACGTAACACCCCCCCCCAGGTCTATACAACTTCGGTTCTGTTAAAGTAAAAGTGCAGTGACGCCCTTTTTTGGGGGTAGCCTGTGAAATCTCAGATGTTTATTTACCTACCTGTACTCTTAATAATAATGTGTGTACACTGGGACTACAAAGCTATTTATAAGCCTCGACAGACTGCTAGATTACTGCTGTGGTGCTAGCAATATTGTGCGACGTGAGATAGGGGTAAGGGGGCTCTTTCGATGTGCTGTACAGGATGTTTTATCATTTTACTAATTTTGAGCCTTGTGTGTGTTTGTACTGCTGTGGTGCTAGCAGTATTGTGCGACGTGAGATAGGGGTAAGGGGGCTCTTTCGATGTGCTGTACAGGATGTTTTTATCATTTTACTAATTTTGAGCCTTGTGTGTGTTTGTTGTACCAGTAGAGAATCTTTGGTTGTACAGGATTACTAGTTTCTTTTAGTTTTAAAATTTTACGGCACTTGAATCACAATTATTTCAAATAATAGCCGAAGATTACATGTGTTTCCAGAAGGTAACATACAAACAAAAGAAGAAGAGATGATGTCGATAGATATGTTTTATGGGAGAGACGGAGCAAACCACACCGGTGCACGCAACAACCACCCGTTCTAGTTTCTATTTCTGTTGTTTATTTGTTCGAGTAAAGAGAAACACATCACAATAATGACTATTTGGATCAGGCAGGGGAAAAGAAAGAAGTTTTAGTTTTAAAAAATACAGAGTATGCACCATATGGTTGACATTGCAGGTATTATTTACACGAAGTCGAACAAGACTATCGCTTGGTCATCACTCTTGCTGGTACCGCGCGAACACATCTGGTGCTGTTGTGCAGTAACATTACCTGGTGGCTGTTTTATAACGCCAGTATGTTAATGGTTAAAAGTCTCTCTTCCATGGTGAATTTTTGTAGTTTTTGATGGAGAGTACTCCTGTTTGAAATTGTATAGGCTTAACCCCTCTTGCAACACTATCAGGTTTTTTCAGAGGTAGGGTCTCCAGAATGAATGTTCATCTTCGACAGGACTGAGCCAAATGGGAAAATTCATGTTAAGTGCCTTTCCCAAAGACACAACGTCGGACCGAGTTGAAGCTGTACAGGCTGCTTTTGTGTAGTCCTACAGTAACACCCCCCCCCCCTAACGACTAGACTAGACTAGACAAGACTACCGACATCTCACTGTCACACTTCTGCTCGTCTAGCTCCGCCTACTCTAGCTCTAATCTTTTTTTCCGAGTCCTTCTGGACCATAGATAGTTCTGTTCGTTACGTTGTTTCTCCAAAAGAGATAATTAAACTAACACTAACACCGTTACGTTCATGTGTGGTTAGCTCAGTCGGTAGTTGGTTGACGTATGGGTGGCGGTCTGCGTCATGTGCTTTTCTCCCTAGTGTTGCTCTTCTAATTTAAAGTGGCTAGTCTGAGGGCGCCACCGGAAGGTGCTACTTATTCTTTCCCTCCGTTGTTTTTGTCTGTCTGACAATTTTGTCCAGTGCCAAGTAACTACATGTATTGTTGTTTGGACATTCTTCATTGTCATCGTCCGGTGCCTTGCCGACTGGCGTAGGCGATCATGGACCTGTCCTGCGTTGCAGCGGTGGTGTCTGTTGTTCTTGCTGTTCCAATCCATGTTGTTAACTCGTCCAGTATCTTTTCCCTCTTCTCTGCCTCTCTTTCCATCTAACTTGCCTGTTGTTACATTGTTCTCCAATGCTTCTTTCGGCATTGTTTGTCCAATGAAATTTGCCTGTCGCTTCCTTATATTCATACATCTATCCTCCTTATCTTTCCTCCTTCTTTTCTGTGTTTGTCATTCTGTTGTAACATCTCTTTTCTTCGGCATTCATGTCGTGACCTTATTGTGTTTCAGGCTGCTTTTGTGTAGTCCTACAGTAGCACACACACACAGCACTAAACGAATGTTGTCATACATGGATGTGTTTTTTGTTGTTCTCTCCAATCGACCATCGTAATTCTTGCGCAATCATCGTAATGTGTTTTTCGTGGGGACTCTAGCACATGTACTCGACTACGGCACAATCTTTTACCGAGTGCCCATTGCGGATGGGGTGTAGGGTCGATCGCCTGATCGGTCTCTGCAACGATAGCCGCTTTGCGCCCTCAATTTGGCTAGCGAACCGACCCGATCATACCATTGGTCACCCGGTATTTGTTGTACTACAGTTTGTGGTCACGAGCACCCCCCCTCCTCCCTTAACCCCCCAATCAAACCCAATGTAAAGGAATTGGTCGACTTAATTTCTTCTTTTTTTCTCATATTATATTCGTCGATGTGTCGGTCCATACATAATTAGCATGTTTTGCCTGAGTAGTGAGGGAGGGATTTGTGTCTGAGAGGGACAATTGTGTGGGGTTGGAGAGCACCGCTGGTTGGTCCTATTTCTTTCAGTGGGTGGTTGGCGGGTGCTCTGGTGTGGTTTGCTTCTTCTTTCCTATCAAACATCTATTGTCTTTTTCTCCCCTCCTTTTTTTGAGTATGTTACTCTGTTTTTGTTTTTGTAAAGTGTTTTACGGCGCTCGCAACTGCATAAGGTCATATGAGCGCGCAGGACACACCTAATATTTTCAGTTGGTAGGAAA
>NW_004797926.1:35267-38869 GCF_000002075.1 Aplysia californica | reverse complement strand
AAATGGCGGTTCGTGGAGAGAAGCTAGCAGCGAGCAAGCAGAGCGATAGTTCAGTCTAACGACGACAACGACAACGCTGCTGTGTGTGGGTCGGGGTCGGTCGTGGCTGTCGTCAATAACCATGTATTGAGGTGGGATATCGATTTTTCCTCTCTCTCCACCTCGCCCCTTCCTCCCTCTTTCCCCTCCCCTCCCCCCAAACCATGGTGGTGGTGGTGGTGACTGTCGGTTCGGGCTTTGCTTGCTCCCTCTGGCTCCGTCCTGCCTGCCTGCCCGCTCTGTTCTGTAATTTTGAATACTGGGTTGACTTGAACAGAAGCCAGAGCGAGGGAGCTGAGACCACGTCAGAAGCCCCTGTGTTGTAGACTGGTAACTGGATTTAGCCAGCCCTAGCTTCGCTTGTCAAGCTTGTTATAGAGGAGGAAGCCTTACTGGCATTTAGCCTGAATCACGCACACCACCCACCTCACGCCCGATCGCCCCCACCCCTCCCCCCCTTAAAAAAGAATGTTCATCAGTATTTAATGGAGCCTCCCCCCTCTTTTCACTCACCAGATTTAAAAAAACCCCGTTGAGACTGGTTTTTCACAATGCTATCACGTCTGCTGGGGTAATAATATAGATCTAGTTGTAAACCGCATAAAGCGTGCTGTGAGGTGGGGATTTTCGCTCTACACATCATGTATAATGTTATCCCCCCCCCCTTTCTGTAGTCCTGCTTTTTTGCGACTACAATACTGTTAACGTTTTTCCCATTGATTTTTCTTTGCGTCTCTCGGAGCTGGTTAGCTGTGGGTGTATTAGTCAGTGTGGCCTTCTGTTTGGCTTGTTTTTGTTTTGTTCACCAGTGTCCCGCAGCCCAGTTGGCCCCCTTAGAAACGAAAACGCTGTTCTGACTTTCTTACTTTCCCCTGCTCTAAATGTCCATTTATAAAATTGTAGCGGTGTGAGTATCTGTTATCTAACAAACAAAATGTGCCCCGTAAGCGCACTCCGACGAATCTAACTGCGCTCAAAATTGTATGAAAGGTTATGTTGTTGAGTTTTGTGTTGCTTTGCACCGGTTTGTGGGGAGTTAGAGGCATGCGAGTCGTCGTAAAATAAAATTGTATTATGACCCTTCGTCGTAGATCAATACTGGAAGGAGAAAGAGGGAAGAGAGACAGCGACGGAGACGGATAGATGTGGAGATGGGTATAGAAAGAATTGACGATGATCACGGGTTGTGTACAACAGACCCTCCCTCCTGGTACGATTATAGCACTCGCAACCCTCCGGCGGACAGCATAATTAGATGGTCGTCATAGCAACGAGTGATTAATAGGCGAGATTCTTCCCGTGCACCCCTTTCCCTCGATCTGTTTCATTCCTCCCTCCCTCCCTCGTCTCATCCTTCTCCTCTTCCCTCCCTCGTGCTCGTCGTAGCTGCCCTCCCGGCTCCTAGGTCTGAGAACGTCGCCAGGCATATAGAGGAATCGAGGGTTTACTGATGTGGACTGTTATTCCAAGACGGGAGTGAAGGGGAGGAAGGGGGGTGAAGAGGTGGGGCGTGCTAGGTGGCTGTGTTCGGCAAACAACAAGGGCTGAACAGAGACCGCTTTTCTATTGAGGTCAGGCTACAGAGGACGAAAGAGGAAAGACGAGAAAGGGCGAGCGAGCGGGGAGGGTGGAGGAAGGTGGCGGAGAGGCAGGCAGGCAAGCCTAGGCAAGGCGAAGTCCCCTCCGCCCACCTCCCCCCCTTTCCTCCTTCCACAACCCTGTTTTCTCTTCGACCTGTGAAACGAACGAAGCCCGCCCGCCCGTGCGTGCCTTGCCCGTCCCTGCTCCCCAGCGGTAGCAAGCCGAGCTTAGCGGTGGTGGCCTGGCTGTTTGCTTGAACACCGGTCCTTGTTCACACACGCCACAGCTAACAGCAGCAGAGCGCGTTCGCCCTAGGCTAGGCCTTCTTCCCTCTGCCAGGGCTTAGCCTAGGCCTCCGCCAGCCAGCCAGCAGGTCGGTCTCTTTCTCCCTCCCTCTCTTTATTTCTTTCTTTCTCTCGCTCTTTCTCTCTCTCTCTCTCACTCTTCTCGCTCGCACACACACGAACTCCAGCAGGCAAGCTCGTTCGGTCGGGCCGGGGGTCGCCAGCTATTGAGATAACGAGGGGAGGGGCGGTGGTGTAGTGTGACGCTGAGTCATCGCAGGCTTGTGTGGCTTGCTGTGTATGTGTGTGTGTGTGCGCCCCGCACAGCGCTACAACACACCGGGCGCTTACTACTGGGTTTGTGTTTATCTTGACCTGCTTCGTCGACCTGTGGAGAGAGGGAGAGAAAGAGGGAGAGTGAGTGTGTGTATGTATGTGTGTAAGAGAGTTTGTGTTATATAAATGTGTGTGTGTGTGTGTGTGTTTGAGAACGAGAGAGAGAGAGGGGGGGGGTTCTGTGTCCTTATTCCCGGACGGTACAATGAACGCCTGGCTGTAGGCTTCCCCGAAAGAACGAGTCAGCCATATGGGTGGGGAGTGGAAAGGGATAGAACTTTAGGTTTTTGTGTACGTTCTCCAGCAAGGCAAACAACTATCACTTGTCAGGCTACGGTCGGTCGATTTTGTGTAGGCCCGGTCTGCTCGCTTCTCTCTTCTCCACATTGGGAAACTGAAACGTTCATAATGTACAGGCCTGGCCTCAGCACCAACACCACGTGTATTTCCACGAGTAGTGTGGATCGGTAGGCTTGGGCCTCTGTGACGAGACGCCATTGCTATTGCCCCCAAAGCTGGGTCGACCGTTAGCCACCATGTTGAATGCGCGCCTGCCTGCTAACCTTCCTTGCCTGACGCTTGTTTTAGCGAGGGAGGCCTAATCTACCTTTAGCCTAGTGCACCTTTTGCGAGTTGTATAAGAATGGAGGTTAAAAGTTGGGACAACGCGGTTTTTGTGGGAGAGCTTTGCTCTAAACATTTACAGAATAATTGGTTTCATATGAGTTTGTTATTGTTAATAAGATAGAGATCAGATGAAATAGTAGTTATTGATCTCATAAATTCGCTGTGGCATGATAAATACATACAGGCTCATGTCAACAACCCCTTCCTCCCCATACATACACACGTATAGTCGTTTAATGGAGTGAAACGGGGAGTCGATCCGATAAACATAACTTTGACCGACGCGAACTAGTCACAGAGGTGAAACAAAAGGACGTTTTGCCCCGCCGTGTACAACCGACAGTAAACGTAAGCCAAACGACAGCCACACCTACAATAATATACTCCATATCACGCCTTCTTTCCGATTCGGTGCCGTTTTATAACTGGTGTCAGGTCCCAGTCATTTTGAAACGGCACCGACCTCTGTGGTGTAATGGTTGGTAGGCTCATCCCCGTTTCATGCGAACGACTTTTGAGATCTATTTAGTTCAGTTTCTGGAGGTATCCATCGAGTCATACTTCGTCTTTCTGCTGAGATGCTGTATCCACACAGCTCGTGTTGATCTCTCGGCTGGGCTGATCCTGATGGGATATGTCGACGAAACATCTCGTCTCGTACTTCTGTATGATCTTAATTGTGTCAGTAGAGACGTAGATTTAATTTTACATGTACTGCGAAAGCGCCTCCCCCTC
>NW_004797926.1:30865-32387 GCF_000002075.1 Aplysia californica | reverse complement strand
GGGGGGGCGTCTGACTTCTGTCGGAATGTATTCGTCACAGCCTGGGTATGCCTTCATATCATCGGAGCTGACTGCCTTTTAGATTAGAAACTTTTAAACGCACCAAAATCAAAGGGACTGAATTATATTGTATCTATTTGTAGGTATTTAAAAAACCCAAAACAAACCCCGTTTTCCACAAAATGTATCAAAAGCTGGTTTTGAATCCCGCCACGTCATACCAAGCAGTGTGAGTAGTTGGCATGGAGGGCACCGCTGGTAGGTCCTACTCCTTTACTTTTCCTCTAATGTTTTTGTCTGTTTTACTGTTTTGAAGCACCGAATGACCGTTATTCTGTCTATGTGGTTCTCCTCTTTATTCAAATACCCGGCAGAAGTATTGACCGTTGTCGAGCCGTCTGTGTGTTCCCCCCCCCCCCTCATATACAATTTTCCCGTTTTTTTAATAAATAAGAAAAGGTTCTGCTTCGAAAAGCTGCCCACATGTATTATACAATAGATTGCTTCGAAGCCTCTCACTGTTCCAGTGGCCTCTTATCGGGGCTGTCCACACACCCTCTCCTCATTTACTCGTAATTTCTTTATGGATTTTCCTCTGCTGTACAATATAGACACCCTGAGTTTTAAGAGATGGGGAGGCTAGAAAGAATGTCTATGGATTTTGGAACTCATTTTCGAAGTGAGAAAGGGGGGGAGGGGGTGGACGGACGAAAGAATGACATTAACAAAGGGGGAAAAAAGATAAAAACCCCAGAACAACACAAGATCTGGCCTGGGAGCTGAAGGGTGCGCTGCTATTCAGCGAGCAATCTTCCTGTTGGGGGCTCGGCGGTCGGTGCCAGATCGATTCGCGTGTGACATCAGCCGCAAAAATACCGGCCACTCGTTTTTCTTCTTTGCTGTTTTCTTCGTGCTTCTCTTCTTCCACTTCCTCCTCCGGTGTTTTCCTTCTCCGTCTTTTCTAGCGAGATGTCGCTCTCTTCTACGTCTTTTTTTTGTTTTTTTTTGTTTTCTCCAACACGTTTCTCATTGTTTTTCGCTTGCACACTTGTGCATACAATCCTCTCTCTCCCTCTCCTTCACACACTTGCCTGCTCTCTCCCTCTTTCTCTCTTTAATTTCTTTGCTTCCCTCTCCTCCAAAAAACATCGTCACAAAGTCAAAGCGTCAGATATTCATTATGTGTTTGTTGTGTATCGCCTATGTCCACGCCCTCCCCATGTCATTATTTTTCAGGAGAATCATACGTGATGCTTTTGAGTCTATCTCTCGTGTTGTTCTGTTCTGTTATAATTTATTGCTGCGTTTGTTCCCCCGGTAAGGCCTGTCTTTGCTATGCTGTCAGCTGTCACCGTGTAGCTATATATTACATTACAAGTTTAGGAGTACATGGTTTGCCGGGTTTCGTTGTTGTACTTCTGTGGTTTGTGTTAGTGTGTGTGTGTATGAGTGAATGTATGTTAGTGTGGTGTGTGTGTGTGTGTGTGTATGTGTGTGTGTGAGTGAGAGAGAGAGAGAGAGA
>NW_004797926.1:28710-30765 GCF_000002075.1 Aplysia californica | reverse complement strand
CACACACACACACACACACACCACTCAAATCTCCGTCCCTTTTTAGAATAATTCTTCTCCTCGTTCCTGCTTGCCCCGCTGGTCGTTACTGGGTTCCTTGCTATGCTCTGTTCCTTTCACTGCATTTTGTTGACGTTGCTATCTTTTTAGCTTTTTGAGAAACATATTTTTGCCGTGGCCTATCAGGCTCATGGTTTAGTTAAATTCCAGAGCCCTGTTCCGAATTTTCTGTTTGCAGTGGGTGGTTGGCGGGTGCTCTGGTGTGGCTTTCTTCTTCTTTCCTGTTAAGCGTCTATCGTCCTAGTCTCTCCTCCTTTTTTGTTTGATTCTCTCTAATAACACCCTATTTTCGGCATTTATATGACCCCATTGTGTTGCAAGTGCTGCAAAACTCATACCAAAACAAACAGAAGGGTGCCACTAGTTAGTTCAAATTTTTTTCTTCTGTTGTTTATGCTTATGTCAGTCCTGCTTTTCCCTACATGAAATATTCGATAGAACTGTGTGCCAACTGTTTTGTGGTACATATAGTTACGATACCAGGCCCAAAGACGTGATTTCGCTTCCCAAGTCTATCTCGTACTTCGAGTTTGGCCCTGGTAGGTAGGATAGAATTAGTGCCCTTCTTTAATGATGTTAATACGGTTGAACCTGATCCAACGACCATTTGTCCAAGGCAATCGCCTGTACAAACGACGTCGTCCCAACCCCCACCTCCCATCTACTTTTTTTCTCTTTATTGTAATGAAAGTCCAGGATGTCTCCCTGATGATCACTTAGACTTGTCTCCTCGACAGCGGATGGTCGTCTCGGACAGGGTTGATTATAAATCCTGTTTAGTATCAATGTAGGCGTACAACACTTTGGCGAGCAAGAGATGCGTGTGTTTCTCCCTCCACCCCACCCCTCTACCCCCCCTCCCCCCGGTGCCATCGCCCGTCGCTTCTGTCTGGATTTGGGGGGGAGGGGGTGACGTCTGTCTTTTGCCAACACAGCGCAAAGAAAGAGCGGCGTTGTGCAGGAGGTAGCGAGTGCACAGGCACAGAGCGGGGTTTGTTAGGGAACAACACAGCGTGCTGGCTAGCATAAACAAGGAGTACCAAGTCTCTCTGTCTCTCCGGGGGCTACCGCTGGCTGGCAGGCAGATGTCGATCTCCCGATCTAGATTACATGCGCCGACCCCAGTGTAACAAGGTTCTCTATCTCAGTGACGTTCCCCTTAGACTTAAATATTTCGGTCCAAAGTATTCACATCCTGGATCCGACTGGGTCGAAGTCCGCCCCTAAAATGATCTAAATAGTGTCGATCGGCGCGTAAAGAGCCATAAAGAAAGCCAACACATTCTATATGTCCCTCTTTTGATTTAAGAGCAAAATTAACAAGATGGTTATTGTGTAAGAAAGTAAAGAAATAAGAGTTTTCTAAATTTACATGATATGATGAAAGGGGAATATAGTGAGAGGTGATGTCAGTTCTGAGGATGGTTGGAGTACGCCATTGGTAGGTGGTCTTCCTTCTTTTCTTTCCCTCTGTTAGGTCTGTCTGACATTTCAACTTCAAAGACTAAAGATTCCGAGTTAAAACCTTGTTACTCTTGGGTCTCGCCTCACCGAACTTAGACTGGCTATCTCACTGAACACAGAACCACACTGCTGTCTGCGTACACAGAACCACACTGCTGTCTGCGTCGTCGTATGTGGGGCTAAAGGAGGGAGAGTGAGTGGCTGGGGGTTGTGTCGTGAGAAGATAAGAGCGAGTTTAGGCTAAATTTTTGTTTGTTTTTTTAAGGGGGGGGGGGGCTATGGAAAAAAGCTGCTTGTCGGAACGTAATATAATAACTGGCGTAATGGGTTGAAACATTGCAAAATTGTTTAAGTTTTAACGCCCTTTTGACGCTGCATGTCTTTTTAAGAGGCGGGACCTTCGAATTTAACGTTTATGTTTGATATATGACCGAGTTAATATTGGGTCTGGTCTGGTTCCGGTATGTGTGTGTGTGTATGTGTATGTGTGACTGACTTTATAAGTAAGAGGAGAGGGGGGGGGGGGGGGGA
>NW_004797926.1:25891-28610 GCF_000002075.1 Aplysia californica | reverse complement strand
AGGGGGGGGGGGGGTTGTACCATCCTCAGATGTTTCTTTTTTGTAAGTGTGTTTTACGGCGCTCGCAACTGCATAAGGACAATAAGGTCATATGAGCGCGCAAGACACATTAAACATTTTCAGTTGGTAGGAAATATTGAATTTTGCTCGGATGGAGGCCGAAGCCTACTCTTATCGATTTTAGACCACCAAGGGATCTTTAACTTGCGCAACTTACGCACGGCACCTCCGAGATTTTTCGTCCTTGTCCGGGAAGGCTAGGTGAAGATGTTTCCTACCAGAAAATCAGGGGTGTGGCTGAAAGACAGCAGTAAGGAGCCCAGGGGTAGCAGTAGAAAGGCTGCAGAAAGAGTCAGGAGCCCAGATTATGGGGCTAAGGGGGTGAGGAGGTGGGGACAGAAAGTGGAGACAAAAGCAGACGGCAGAACGTTGCGAGAGAGTATGAAAGGAGGTGAAAGGAGACAATTTTAGAGGAGAAAATGTTTCGGTCGCTACCCGGATTCAAACCCGGGACCTTTGAGTGAGAGGCGAACACCTTTACCCCAAGGCCTCGAGAGCCCCCATCCAAGGATGTGAAGTGTCTTTCTAGAAGCGACCACCGTAAATGAACGATAATAAATGATGATTATCGTTTGTAATGGTTTTTGCATTGTGGGGGAGAAAAATGATCGGTTTCTTGTACTTTTTGTTACTAAAGAACTGTAATCGAGTGGGCCATTATCAAGCCAGTGTGTTGTTCTTTACTCAATAATTTATAGTCTATGATGCCGTGGGTGGTTGGCGGATGCTGTGGTCGGGCTTGCTCGTTCTTTGATATCCTATCGTTCCCACCTTTTTGTGTTTGTCACTCTCTTATATTACACCTAATCTTCGACACTAATAAGACCTTACTAGGTTGCAAGTGCCGTTAAACGCTTACTACAAACCAATAAAAATCAATGTCCCTATTTTGCCATGGACTTCTTTGCTTTTGGACGGAGTACGTTATGGTTGGATGGCAGAAGGTAGCTCTATGTAAGCTGTTATTTCTTCTTTCTCCCGTGTTGTGGGTAATTGTAGACCACCAGTGGCAGGTCCTTTTTGTCTGCCTGCCTGCCTGCCTGCCTGCCTGCCTGCCTTTTTTGCTGCTATGACAAACCGGTTTTTTCCCCTCCTTTTTTTATTCGAGCATTTATAATTATATCCTCTGTCGGCTTGGCTTGCTCGTCTGTCACTGCTTCACAAGAGGCCCGTTTTGCCCCCGTGACGCTTGCTTCTCTCCACACCGTAGCACAGGCCAGAAAAAAAAAATAAATAACGTAAGACAGATCTAACCACTAATGTGTCGGCGGGTTCTCTTTAGCCACAAATACTTCACCGCTGCAGCTGTGAACATATTACATGTGCATGTACAAGGACAGTTTCCGAGAATGAGAGACGACTGAAAGTGGTAGACTTGACCAGCAGGTACTCGTTCTCCGACACGTCAAACCTGTTTCTACTGTAAATTGTGGTCAGACAAACACGGGTGATAAGAGTTGGTGGTCACTGTTAGACCCTACTTATTTTTGCCTTTGTATGGTTGGTGGTTGGAGATTATCTTTGGCAGGATCTACTTATTCTTTTCCTTTTTGTGATGGGTGGTTGGAGGGTGTCGCTGGTAGGTCTTACTTCTTTTCTTTACTGGTTGGTTATTTCTGTCGGTCTGTCCCACTTTTTAAAAAATGCACTAAATGGCCGTTATTGTATAGATGTGCTTCTCTTTACTTTACCCAAGATTTCTCTTCTGTCTGCTGTCGTTTCTGTCCTTCTGCGTTGTGTTGCCTTCACCCCTGCCCAGCACTCACTGACTTGCATTGTGTCGATGTGCTTCTCTTAACAGAAACAAGTGATCAGCACCCTTCGGGGCGGTGCTACTGGCTGAAGTGTCTTTAAGCCATTCCCAAAGGGGGACATTAACATGTTCTTATGCACAGTAGAATTGTAAATGTGTTGATTCATCAATGTCATGCTCATAACTGTGCCTGAACTTCAACAGGGCTGCCTTTTCTTTCCTAATCCCTACTATCGTCATTTTTCTTCTACTTCTTTTGTATGTTTGTCACACTCTTGTGACCCGCTATTTCCGGGGTGCCTTGATAGTCAAAGCCTGCTATGTGCTGTTGAAACTAGAGAGGCGAACAGAGTAAGTCTGATTCCCTGTAAGGAATTCTCTTTTGACATCCACCCTTTGGCGCTCATACCACCTTATGCAGATGCGAGCGTCGTAAAACCTCGACTAAAACCTACGAACAAACAAATTATCAGATAATCATGTAACTTTGGCCTTATAGCATGTGGGTCAACAGCCTGTTGTGCAGAATTTTTTTTACGGGGAGAGGGGGGGATGGTGGGTATTACCCTCTTTCGTGTGTCGGAACGAGTCAGTTTATCTGTCCTTGTGCCCAAGGTCAAGTAGGACGGGGACAGCAGCGACTTCTCGTGTGTGTTTGTCCTGGTTGAAGTTCACGTGTACTTGTTCATCATGCTCATTATGTAGCGCCTCTCACAGCCTCTCTGGGGTGGTTGGTAGCGGTTGCTCTGATATGATTATGCTCCTTGTTTCCTTTGAAATATCAGTCTATTGTCCTTATCTCTTCTGCTTTTATTGTTTGTGCCCAGTAATTGGGTTTTAAGTGCCAACTTCAAAATGAAACTGTGTCTGCCCCCGCCCCCCTCAAACCCCCCCCTCTCTCTCTCT
>NW_004797926.1:22675-25791 GCF_000002075.1 Aplysia californica | reverse complement strand
GCACACACACACACACACACACACACACACACACACACACACACTCACACACACACTCTTTCCCTTCCTGTAAACTTCTCTCCATTTTCTGTTTCTGTCTGTTGACATAACCACCTTTTGTATGTATGTTATTTTCATTGAAGTTCGCGTGTACTTATTCAACATGCTCATTAGGAGGCATACGTCGCCCAGTCTCTTTATTTCTCTTTTTCCCTTCAGACAGACTTTGCTTGTAGGTACAAAACTAAAATAAAAACCATCAACAACACCCCCCCCCTCCCTCTACCCTCCGTTGCTTCTTTCAGCTGGATGTGCCGTTTCCCTTGTTCTAAATGCCCTCTATTTTCTCGATTGGTTTCTGTTTGCTTTGTCTAAAACTGAACTCTCTCCTTCCTAAAATTTGACTATTTGCTCTTTAAAAGAAAAGAAAAAGAGCAAACTTTGATGGCTCGTAATCCCCACAGACCTGCCTGTGCACACGTGCTCGTTAACGCGGTTTTGCGAACTTCTTCCTGCCTGTTTACCGTGCCCGTAAGTCGCTAAGTATAAACACAAGAACGTCCCCTACCCCACCCATATCCCCATCCCAGCTCCTCAGCGTCGTTCACTTTAACTCCACCAACGCCAGACCTTTAGCCCATCCTCACCCCTCCCTTCCGCACGCACGCATTGTGTAGGCCTAGGTGTGCCCAATATTATTCTCGTTCACAATGCGCGCTCTAGGTTTACCATCATGCTTGCTTTTGCTCGTCAAAGATAATATGAGAGCAAGGTAATGGTAAAGGTTTTACTTGTACTGAATCTTGCAAAAAGAAAAGAAAAAAAGTTGTAGGAGGTCTCCATTTGTTGTTTGTTTCAAATCTTCAGAGAATTTTTTTGAGCTGGGGAGCTTATTTATAACCTAAAGTTTAAGACGAGAGAAAACGGTATCTGGCGCCTCTGGTTTAGCTGTTAGGCGCTTTGCTATCACATGCAGAAGAATCCGGGTTTGATTCTCCTGTGGGGAGAATATTATCGAGTATCTCTGTCTGCTGGGGCGTCATATCCTTCTCTCAGCCTGGGTTGGCCCTCTTGACAGACAGGGTCGAAGCCCGCCTTCTAACTTATCTAAATTGTGTCGATGCAAGGTAAAAATCCTTACATAAAAAGGGAATCTACAAAGTGGTTTGCTTTACGTTTTTCAGGAGAGAACCCCCTAAAATCAAAGGTGAATATATACCGCGCGCGTGCGTGTGTGTTTGCGTGTGCTAGTGCGCATGCACGTACACGAGAGCCGGCCAAGAGGAGCGGGAAGAGATTGGGGGGGGGGGGGGGGGTCTTTTTGGAGTTGCTCCAGCCTTCGGCGGCTCCAAAAGAGAGAGAGAGAGAGAGAGAGAGAGAGAGAGAGAGAGAGAGAGAGAGACTTGCTGAGATAATAATATCCTGCTGCTGTCCGTTTTTTTTTCCCGTTTGCACTCTCTCCCATCTTTCTTGCTTGTATGTCCGAGCTAAATTTAGAGCTCATCTGGAATGCTTTGCCTAGTAGTAGGTTTTGGCGTGTGCAGGAGGAATACGAGGCCACGGAGTTGTGCGTAGTCGATGCTTCTACATCGGCATCCACTCCCGTTCGTCTGTTTTTCCCCTTCACTGTTTATTACTGGCCTTGCCCGGAAAGTCCTTTGTTTGGTTAATCTTTCTTTCGTCAGTCTACACTATTCATCAAGAGTATTTGTGACGGTTTTTAAAACTATTCTTTTCCATAGTACTGATGATACTTTTTGCTCAGTAACGGATGGTTGACGGGTGCTCTGCTATGGTTTGCTCCTCCTTTCGTATCAAACATCTCTCGTCTTTATCTCTCTCCTTTCTTTTCTGTGTGCGTTGCTTTCTTGCAGTATCATCTCTAACTTCCTCTTTTGAAAAGTTGGCAACTAGGTATTTGTAGTTTGCTGCTGGTGAGTGGCTCACGTCCGAAGGAATGTTTGCGAACTGCTTCGGCTCTTCGTACATTCATATTGCTCTACCTTTGTACCTTCGTATTACCCCCCAAAAATCTGAATTTGTCGGGGGGGGGGGGAACCCCCAAATGCTTTGAGAGAAAAAATCTTTGTTTCGGCCGTATGTTAGTTGTCCAGTGCGACGAGATTGGGTACCTCATTGTATTGATATAGTGGGGGCTTGAATGGTGCCATTGGAAGGTATATTTCTTTTCTCACCCTATGTTATCTTGTTTTATCCTTTCCACTGAATGGCTGTTGTTGTTTCGGTCTGCTTCACTTTGCTCAGACACTCGTTGAAATGATATTTTCTGTGGCATACATTGTATTTGCATTTGGTTAGGACCAGTGTGGGTACCTCATTATAGTTAGCATTTTATCCTGTTAGTTTTAATTTGTGACAGTTAAAGTATCACTACAGCGGGTGGTTGGAGGATGGGGACTGGTATGCCCTTCTTGTTTTCTTTTTCTTGCTGTCTTGGCTTGTCTGTCTAAAACCTTTCCTTACACTAAATGACCCTTATATCGTGCAAATAATAACTGTTTTGTGCGCTAAACGATTTTCCCCCATGTGCTTCTCTATTAGCAAAAAACCCTGTGTAACAGACGACATATATTTCATCTTTTATTGTTCTGATCGAACAACGTCCGGGCGGAAATGTCGTGCACATGTCACAGGGAACCAAAGCTTGTGATTGGCATTGTTGCGGCACACTCAAAGCTTCCTCTCGTGAATGGACGCTGTAGTTTTATTTGTTTAGTCTGTATGACAGACGTGTCGTTGTCACTGGACTAGAACAAAGTGACAGTTTTTTGTTTGTTTGTCAAATGAAACGAATTATTCCTGGGGGGAAGGGGGGGGGGGGTCTCAAACGCGACATTTTGACAAGAGGTGCTGTCTCCTCAAGGTCGCTTTTTATGTCCCAGATCTTGTTCAGTAACCATGTCCTCCCTCGGCCAGATTCGGTGGTCCACTGTGTTGTTGGTGGAACGGCGTTGGGGGACATGGTCTGGATGAAGGTTCTAAGTTTGGCTGGCTGGTTGGCTGAATGTTTTATCAGATAGTCTGGCTGGCTATTGATTTTTTATTCTCTCGCCACTCCTCTCTCTCTCTCTCTCTCTCTCTCTCTCTCTCTCTCT